>NC_089849.1:109801372-110101372 GCF_035609145.1 Eleutherodactylus coqui
TTCCCCCCTCTCCTCCCCCTCTCCTCCCCCCTCCCTCCTCTCCCCCCTCCCCTCCCCCTCTCCTCCTCCCCCCCATCCCCTCCCCCTCTCCTCCCTCCTCTCCTCCCCCCTCTCCTCTCCTCCTCCCTCCCATCCCCCTCTCCTCCCCCTCTCCCTCCCTTCCCCCTCTCGCTTCCCCCTCTCCCTCCCTTCCCCCCTCTCCTCCCCCTCCCCTACCTCCCCTCCTCCCTCTCCCCTCTCCTCCCCCCTCTCCTCCCTCTTCTCCTCCCCCCTCCCTCTCTCCTCCTCCCCTCTCCTCTACCCTCCCTCCTCCTCCCCCCCCTACCCCTCTCCTCCCCCCTCCCCCCTCACTCCCCCCCCCTCTCCCCCTCCCCCCCTCTCTCCCCCCTCCCCTCCCTTCCTCCTCCCCCCTCCCCTCTCATCCCTCCCTCCTCTCCCCCCTCTCTCCTCCCCCTCCCTCCTCTCCTCCCCCTCCCTCCTCTCCCCCCCCTCCTCTCCCCCCCTCCTCCCCTCCCTCCTCTCCCCCCCCTCTCCTCCCCCTCCCCCTCTCCCCCCCCTCTCCTCCCCCTCCCTCCTCTCCCCCCCTCTCCTCCCCCTCCTCCTCTCCCCCCCCTCTCCTCCCCCTCCCTCCTCTCCTCCCTCCTCTCCCCCCTCTCATCCCCCTCCCTCTCCTCCCCCTCCCTCCTCTCCTCCCCCTCCCTCCTCTCCTCCCCCTCCCTCCTCTCCTCCCTCACCCCCTTCCTCCCCCCTTTCCCCTCCCCCCTTCCTCCTCTCCTCCCCCCCTCTTCCCCTCCCCTCTCCCCCCTTCCCTCCCCCTCCCTCCTCTCCCCCCTTCCCTCCCCCTCCCTCCTCTCCCCTACCCCTCTCCTCCCACCCTCCCACCCCCTCCCCTCTTCCCCCTCTCCCCCCCTCTCCCTCCTCCCCCCCCCCTCCCTCCTCTCCCCCTCCCTCCTATCCCCCCCCTCTCCCCCTCCCTCCTATCCCCCCCCTCTCCCCCTCCCTCCTCTCCCCCTCCCTCCTATCCCCCCCTCCCTCTCCCTCCCCCCTCCCTCTCCCTCCTCTCCCCCTCCCTCCTCTCCCCCCTCCCTCCTCTCCCCCCCTCTCTCCTCCCCCCCTCTCCTCCCCCCCCTCCCTCCTCTCCCCCTCCTCCCTCCTCTCCCCCTCCCTCCTCTCCCCCTCCTCCCTCCTCTCCCCCTCCCTCCTCTCCTCCCTCTCCCCCTCCCTCCTCTCCCCCTCCCTCCTCTCCCCTCTCCCTCCTCTCCCCACCTCTCCTCCTCTCCCCCTCCCTCCTCTCCCCACCTCTCCTCCTCTCCCCCTCCTCTCCTCCCCCCACCTCTCCTCCTCTCCTCCCCCCTCCCCTCTCCTCCCCCCTCCCCTCCCCCTTCCCCTCCCCACTCTCCTCCCCCTCCCTCCTCTCCTCCTCCCCCTCTCTCCTCCCTCCCTTCCCCCTCTCCTCCCCCTCCTCCTCCCTCCCCCCTCTCTCCCTCCTCTCCTCCCCCTCCCTCCTCCCTCCCTTCCCCCCTCTCCTCTCCCCTCCTCCCTCCCTTCCCCCTCTCCCTCCCTTCCCCCTCTCCCTCCCTTCCCCCTCTCCTCCCCCTCCCCTCCTCCCCTCACCCTCCCCTCCTCCCCTCACCCTCCCCTCCTCCTCCCTCCCCTCCCCCTCTCTCCTCCCCCCTCCCTCCCCTCCCCCTCTCTTCTCCTCCCCCTCTCTTCTCCTCCCTCCTCTCCTCCCCTCCTCCCTCCCTTCCCCGCTCTCCTCCCTCCCTTCCCCCTCTCCTCCCCCTCCCCTCCTCTTCCCTCCCCCTCTCTCCCTTCCCTCCCCCTCCCCTCCTCTCCTCCCTCCTCCCTCCCTTCCCCCCTCTCCTCCCCCTCCCCTCCTCCTCCCTCCCCTCTCCCTCTCTTCTCCTCCCTCCCCCTCTCTTCTCCTCCCTCCTCTCCTCCCCTCCTCTCTCCTCCCCTCTCCTCCCCTCCTCCCTCTCCTCCCCTCCTCCCTCCCTTCTCTTCACCGGGCACCTAACTGTCTCTAGTGAGCGCAGCCCCGCTGGTCAGGTGATGCAGAGATGACGCTGCGCTTAATAGAGGCTATCGGGTGCTTGGAATATCATACGTTGAAATAAGCCATGTGCCTAGCCACGCCCCCTTTAAACCACACCCTCTTGGTAGAGGTGCCCAAAGTTTGGGAAACATTGCTCTAGGAGATACAACTGATGAGATGGCAGAGGAAAACCCAACTGCCCAACTGAGAATGGCAGCGCCTCACGCCAGCAACTCACTCTATTCCCTCTGAGTAGTTGACTGATAGACAAATTATAGCCTAATAATAATAAAAATCACCTTTATTCATACAGCACATGCATATTACACAACACTCTAAGTCACCCAATACTGAGTTCTGTCCTCAGTGGGGTTCACAATGTATAGTCACCTAGCAGTAGGTTTTCGGAGTGTGGGAGGAAACCAGAGTCCTCAGAGCAAACCCGTGCAAACTCCATGCAGATGGTGTCCCCAGTGACGACTCCAGTGCTGCAAGGCAACAGTGCTAGCCACTTTTCTTTTTTTTGCAAGGTAAACTGAATCTCCCCTCATCTCATTGACAATCCCCTAGACAATGGGTTCAGTGGGCTGATATTTTATAGAGGAAGAGCTACGTGTTTCTCGCAGGTTAACTTCCGTCTTTGGCTGACGATTGTTTAGTCAGCGAGTTTTAGCCTACAATCGCACATTTAGGCCGCTCTCACACAAGCGTTTGTAAAACACCATTTAACGCAGCGTTTTACTGCAATTTTGAGCACATGTTTTGCGCAGTAACAATGCAGGCAAAGCAAGCTGATGTCACCACTTTTTTTCCCCCTCCCGTCAGCATAGTGAGTTGTGTTAACGCTGTAAAACACAATACCCTGAGTTTTACCACGTCTTTACTTTGGCTTTAACGCACTCCATTCATTTTAACGGGCGATGTAGGGTGTCGAAAACACGCTGCAATGCTGAAAAATAGCACATACAGCGTTCTATTTAGCGCGCGGTAAAACAGTTCTCTGAGACCGCCCCATTGAAATGAATGGAGGCCTAGTACGTTTTTAGCGCACATTGAAAATGCGCGCTAAACGCTGTAGAAAACCAACTGTTTGAGAGTGGCGTTAGGGTGCTTTCATATCTGCGTTTGGGAAGCAGGAAAGAGGAATCCCCGCAGTGCAACAATTCGTCTCTGGACGGACCCTGAAAATTGCCAGGCGAACACCAATGACTGTAATGGGGTTCACTCCCTTTTCGCCCAGCGATGCATGTAGCACATTATTTTCCCGATATTTTCAGCCGCAACTGTGACGGAACCTGTGACCGAAAGTTCCGACACAGGTCTGAAACCAGCCTTAGTCTCTTTATTTGTACATATTCTAAACCTCATTTACACAGTATAAAAGGCGCCCAAATTACTAAACAGACTTTGAGCTGTGCTGTGTGAACTGTGGTAGAAAAAATGGTGGGAAGATTGCTGGTACTTTTTGTTTTGATGGGTCCTATTTCTGGGATTAGTTTGTAATGTTAGTGTAGGGATATGCAGGGTAATGACAACCCTTGACATGGGTTATTTGTTAATTGTGGTAATGAATTTGGCTTCTTTCCTGTGTGACTTCTCTGATGATGATGATCAAGACTTGATTTCCTGGTAAAACATTTTCCACATTGAGAACATGAATATGGCTTCTCACCTGTGTGACTTCTTTGATGAATACCAAGTTTCACTTTAGTAATAAAACATTTCCCACATTCAGAACATGAAAATGGCTTCTCCTGTGTGTGAATCCTCTGATGCTCAACCAGATCTGATTTCTGAGTAAAACGTTTCCCACATTCCGAACATGGATATGGTTTCTCCCCTGTATGAAACCTCTGATGTTTAAGAAGATTTGATTTCTGAGTAAAACGTTTCCCACATTCTGAACACGAATGTGGCTTCTCCCCCAAATGAATCCTCACATGTTCAACAAGAACAGATTTCTGGATAAAACTTTTTCCACATTGAGAACATGCGAACGGCTTCTCCCCTGTGTGTATTCTCTGGTGATCCCTGAGTTTGGCTTTAGTAATAAAACATTTCCAACATTCAGAACAAGAGAATGGTTTCTCTCCTGTGTGAATTCGCTGATGTTCAACAAGACCTGATTTCTTGGTAAAACATTTCCCACATTCAGAACATGTAAGTGCAGACGGTTTCTCCCCTGTGTGAAATATTTTGTGCCTAGAAAGAAAGGATTTCCGGGTAAAACATTTTCCACATTCTGTACAAGAAAACGGTTTCTCCCCTGTGTGCGTCCTTTCGTGTTGATCAAGACCCGATTTACAGGTAAAACATTTTCCACATTCTGAGCAGGAGTACGGCTTCTCCCCTGTGTGAATTCTATGGTGTACAAGAAGATTTGACTTTTTTGTAAACCATTTTCCACATTCACCGCATTCAAACATTTTACCCCCTCTGTGGTCAGTACTTTGGACAACAATCTGTGATTGATCTGGAGAAGGCTCTACACGATTATAGAGTAGATCTGTACTGGATGGTCCCAGATGTTTATTAGAAGTGATGAGGTTTTCTGCTGAAGAAAGTTGCATGAGGTCTTTGTCTTCTACTTTATAATTGAGCAATACAAGGATGTTTCCCTCCACATTGCTGCTGGGATTATTTACTAGGATTAAAAATGGATTTCATTATCTTCAAGTCACAGAACGTTTTATAACAATCTTATTGTAAAGCATTGCAACAATAAATGTAATATATTAATGTCAAAGGCCTGAAATGTTACCTTGCACTTAAAGGGGTTTTCCCAGGGAGAATACCATTGATGACCTTAATAGTTGATCGGCTATCACTGGCAGGGTCGCATTGACACAGAGGTTGGAGCTGATGTCTTTACTCTGACCTTTATGTAGTGGCCGACGCTTGTAACTACAGGCACGAATTTTCAGGATGCCAGGTTTTCACTTATAAGCGACGTCCACTACACAGAGGTGGGGGCAGAGACTTCTGCTGCTTCCACTCCAACCTCTGTGTAAATGTGGCACTGTCAGCGGGCGCACAATCAGCTGATCGGTCGGGGCCCGAGTGACGGACTCCAGCCGATCAACTACTGATGACCTATCCTGAGGATAGGTCATAAATAGTATTCTCCCTGGTAAACCCTTTTAACGGCCATTTTATTTTTGTACACATAAACTCAATAAATATGAAATACCAATTTACTATAATCAAGAGGGCAGGTTTAGTGAAAATCTGCTGACCCAACTGTTTATTCGGGTTTTTTTAGGGTGAACAGGCCATTTCATTTGTCAAGACAAAATCCGACACAACATTCTAATCAAAACATTCTAAATGTATGGTTAGTCAAATATGGTCATTGTTTTTTTCCCATAACTTTATGACCATGATTTGAATGACCATATGTTTAGAATGTTTTTCATAGTAAACTTCCTGTGATAGGTAGTCCCTTGTAAAAGGGCCCTAACCTGGGGTGGACACAACACCTATTTAGGCGGCTCGGCTGCGCAGAGATCCTAGCCTCTTATTAAAACCTCCATAGTGCCAGTAACGGAGTTTACTGGGTGAGAGTCGTCTCAGCTGGCTTCTACAATGACTGGTGTTGGGTAAGTTACAATTCCCACCCAGACCCAATGGGTCAGTCCTCCATGAGTCCCTCGGCTTCAATGATGCAATGGGATAGTTAGCCAGGGCCAGGCTGAGACTATGGTGTTCTGTCTCTGTAGGAGTTGGAATAATGCGGAATTCCCACTGAATGGGGGAATTATTACGGAGTGGTGTTAAAAAGAGGACGTTATGACTTAGGGGCATTATTACTGAGTTGGGGGAATAAAGAAGGCATTAATGAGTGGGGGGCACTTTTACTGTATGGGGGCACTAAAAGTGAGACTTACTGTGTGGAGCCTACAGAAAGCAAAAAAATGGGGATACCATTACTGTTTGGGGCACCATGGGTGGCATTACTATGTATGGCACTATGTAAAGGGAGATTGTGTATAGGAGTGGAAAATAAAGACAGCCTGCTGGAAGACTGCGCCTCCATATAGTGCTTCAGTGATACTGATCTTTGTAGTGGTCTATATTCAGCAACAGTATTGTGGTATTATTCTGTCATTATTGGATCATGCTGTTGCGGTATTATTTGGCCCTTATATAGTGTTATTACTCGTAATTTTGGTCTTGGAATAGTGGGTTTCCTTCAGTGACAGTATGTAGGTAATATGAAGGGCGGTTGCACCTTGTATATATGGCAAGCAGGGCAGTTATATAGATGGGCAAGGTTTCATCAAATGCAGGCGATCTGAAAACCCATCATATAATATATCTCACTGTATTTGCTGCTTATCTCCCTCCTAACAAACACTATACCTATTTGGTCAAATGGAAAGAACAGCGAGGGTGGGTAGCAGTGCAGTTTCTAGGGAATTTGGACTGACAAAACATTAAAAAAAAAGGTTTTTGAATCCATCGGGTTAATGGCAGCCTATGGAGATATAAGAAGTAGATGCCAGAAGAGTTTCCACTGCGCTCCCCAAACGCCTAGTGGAAATATAGAGTATGTAGCCAAAATATGTTGCAGATCTGGAAAATTCCTTATATTATTAAACACAAGACAACGTATTTCAGTATGGCCGCCTGCACACGAGCGTTCCGGATTCCGCTAGCGGATTTTCACGCGCGTATGGTACCTAAATGTGCTTGCGGATAGGTGCGGATGCGTGAAAAATCACACGCGGATATACGCGGATGTGTTGCGGAAAAAAATGCGCAGAAAAACCAGCAGACACCCCTTATTGTAAACCCAACCCCTAGAGAACTGCCCATTCCTTGGAAAACAGCTTAAAAACCAACACCCAGACTCCGTTTTGTCCCTCTTGCTTGTGCGAGCACCGTTAAATTATTGATGTCTTTGTGGGCATGGTTGATCCATGTAATTTTTTTCAGGTGCTTCTCCAGCGTGACTTTATTTCAGTCACTGCAAAAAAATTCACAAGAGGAATTCATTACTACAGATTTTGCATTCTTACATCCTGCATTGGCAAGAAATACTACTTATCTCCCTCTACAAATTTGCCTGTGAAGCTCTGTGCTGTGTGTTGGGACGCCTCCTACCATGCCTACTTCCTGTAGTCATAGCAACCAGTGACTCCATCCGCAGCTGCACTGCGGATGTACTGCGTGAAAAAACGCACCCATTCACTTGTATTGGAGGCTTCACGCGCAGAATCCGACCCAAATTAGAACAGGTCGCAGATTTTTTCAAGCGCGTGAAAAAACGCGATACAAATCTGTCCGTCTGGGGACAACTGCGGATCTTCATAGGAGTATATTGGCTGCGCTCTGGGGCAGATAATGTGCCTAAAATAACGCGCTGGAAATTCCGTTCGTGTGCAGGCACCCTATCGTACTGACGCCTTCATCGCACGATCAGCACCAGCGATCTGCGGCTTCATATTGATTAATTTGTATTGAGAGCAACTGGATTTTTGACCAGAACTACTATTATATGCAGGAGAAAAGATCCTAAAAATATTAGAAAATTGCTGATATTGAATTTACATAATAAAATATTCTAAGAGGTATAAAAGCAGCAAAGGAGACCCCTTGCTACACCAGTGTAGTGGCCTCCTCATTCTTAGGGGACCCAGTGCTACACCAGTGTAGTGGCCTCCTCATTCTTAGGGGACCCAGTGCTACACCAGTGTAGTGGCCTCCTCATTCTTAGGGGACCCAGTGCTACACCAGTGTAGTGGCCTCCTCATTCTTAGGGGACCCAGTGCTACACCAGAGCGGTGGTCTCTTCATTCATAGGAGACCCAGTGCTACACCAGTATAGTGGCCTCTTCACTCTTAGGGGACCCAGTGCTACACCAGAGCGGTGGTCTCTTCACTCTTAGGGGACCCAGTGCTACACCAGTGTAGTGGCCTCTTCATTCTTAGGGAACCCAGTGCTACACCAGTATAGTGGCCTCTTCACTCTTAGTGGACCCAGTGCTACACCAGAGCGGTGGTCTCTTCACTCTTAGGGGACCCAGTGCTACACCAGTGTAGTGGCCTCTCATTCTTAGGGAACCCAGTGCTACACCAGTATAGTGGCCTCTTCACTCTTAGTGGACCCAGTGCTACACCAGAGCGGTGGTCTCTTCACTCTTAGGGGACCCAGTGCTACACCAGTATAGTGGCCTATTCATTAGAGATGAGCGAACGTACTCGTCCGAGCTTGATACTCGTTCGAGTATTAGCGTGTTCGAGATGCTCGTTACTCGTAACGAGTACCACGCGATGTTCGGGTTACTTTCACTTTCCTCTCTGAGACGTTAGCGCGCTTTTCTGGCCAATTGAAAGACAGGGAAGGCATTACAACTTCCCCCTGCGACGTTCAAGCCCTATACCACCCCCCTGCAGTGAGTGGCTGGGGAGATCAGGTGTCACCCGAGTATAAAAATCGGCCCCTCCCGCGGCTCGCCTCAGATGCGTTGTGAGATAGCTGAGGGACAGTGGTATCGTGTTGGAGCTGCTGTAGGGAGAGTGTTAGGAGTTAGTGTAGGCTTCAAGAACCCCAACGGTCCTTCTTAGGGCCACATCTAACCGTGTGCAGTAGTGTGGAGGCTGCTTTTAGCAGTGTTGCACTTTTTTTTTTTTTTGGTATATCTGCCGTGCAGAGCATTGTGCCCTGCAGTAATACTCCAGGGAGAGAATTGTGTAGGCAGGGCCAGAAGACATATATTATAGATTGAATATACGCAGTGGTCCTTTGGAAAAAAATCTTGAAAAAAAATCTATTTGGCCTGCCTGTCACTGTGCTCAGTGTTCTGGGTCCGTGTGTGCTGGGGGTAGTAGTTCTCCAAATAAAAACGCAGCCAGCTAAGTGTTACAGCAGGCTTGCGCCAAATTATTTCCTGGCTCTGAAATCACCGGTCTGTTGCAGTTAATAACAGTGCAACACTGCAGTTCCGTCACACAGTCCAGGGCCAGAAGACATATATTATAGATTGAATATACGCATTGGTCCTTTGGAAAAAAATCTTGAAAAAAAATCTATTTGGCCTGCCTGTCACTGTGCTCAGTGTTCTGGGTCTGTGTCTGCTGGGGGTAGTAGTTCTCCAAATAAATACGCAGCCAGCTAAGTGTTACAGCAGGCTTGCGCCAAATTATTTCCTGGCTCTGAAATCACCGGTCTGTTGCAGTTAATAACAGTGCAACACTGCAGTTCCGTCACACAGTCTAGGGAGAGAATTGTGTAGGCAGGGCCAGAAGACATATATTATAGATTGAATATACGCAGTGGTCCTTTGGAAAAAAATATAGGAAAAAAATCTATTTGGCCTGCCTGTCACTCTGCTTAGTGTTCTGGGTCTGTGTCTGCTAGGTGTAGTAGTTCTACAGATAAATACGCAGCCAGCTAAGTGTTACAGCAGGCTTGCGACAAATTATTTCCTGGCGTTCCGTAAGCGAACTCAGCCTCCAACCACAGGCCAATAAGCGGCACATTTAATTACAGCGTTCTGTTTCTGCATTCCTGGTAATACAGCATGCTGAGGGGTAGGGGTAGGCCTAGAGGACGTGGGCACGGCCGAGGACGCGGAGGCCCTAGTCCGGGTGTGGGCACAGGCCGAGCTCCTGATCCAGGTGTATCGCAGCCGACTGCTGCGGGATTAGGAGAGAGGCACGTTTCTGGCGTCCCCACATTCATAGCACATTTAATGGGTCCACGCGGTAGACCTTTATTAGAAAATGAGCAGTGTGAGCAGGTCCTGTCGTGGATGGCAGAAAGTGCTTTCAGCAACCTATCGTCCACCCAGAGTTCTGCGTCGTCCACTGCTGCAACTCAGAATCCTCTGGCTGCTGCTCCTCCTTCCTCCCAGCCTCCTCACTCCATGAAAATGAGACATTCTGAGGAGCGGGCAGACTCCCAGGAACTGTTCTCGGGCCCCTGCTCAGATTGGGCAGCAGTGGTTCCTCTCCCACCAGAGGAGTTTATCGTGACTGATGCCCAACCATTGCAAAGTTCCCGGGGTCCGGGGGATGAGGCTGGGGACTTCCGGCAACTGTCTCAAGACCTTTCAGTGGGTGAGGAGGCCGATGACGATGAGACACAGTTGTCTATCAGTGAGGTAGTAGTAAGGGCATTAAGTCCGAGGGAGGAGCGCACCGAGGATTCTGAGGAAGAGCAGCAGGACAATGAGGTGACTGACCCCACCTAGTTTGCTACGCCTACTGAGAACAGGTCTTCAGAGGGGGAGGCAAGGGCAGCAGCAGGGCAGGTTGCAAGAGGCAGTGCGGTGGCCAGGGGTAGAGGCAGGGCCAGACCGAATAATCCACCAAGTGTTTCCCAAAGCGCCCCCTCGCGCCATGCCACCCTGCAGAGGCCGAGGTGCTCAAAGGTCTGGCAGTTTTTCACTGAGAGTGCAGACGACCGACGAACAGTGGTGTGCAACCTTTGTCGCGCCAAGATCAGCCGGGGAGCCACCACCACCAGCCTCACCACCACCAGCATGCGCAGACATATGATGGCCAAGCCCCCCACAAGGTGGGACGAAGGCCGTTCACCGCCTCCGGTTTGCACCGCTGCCTCTCCCCCTGTGCCCCAACCTGCCACTGAGATCCAACCCCGCTCTGAGGACACAGGCACTACCGTCTCCTGGCCTGCACCCACACCCTCACCTCCGCTGTCCTCGGCCCCATCCAGCAATGTCTGTCAGCGCAGTGTCCAGCCGTCGCTAGCGCAAGTGTTGGAGCGCAAGTGCAAGTACGCCGCCACGCACCCGCACGCTCAAGCGTTAAACGTGCACGTAGCCAAATTTATCAGCCTGGAGATGCTGCCGTATAGGGTTGTGGAAACGGAGTCCTTCAAAAGTATGATGGCGGCGGCGGCCCCGCGCTACTCAGTTCCCAGTCGCCACTACTTTTCCTGATGTGCCGTCCCAGCCCTGCACGACCACGTCTCCCGCAACATTGTACGCGCCCTCACCAACGCGGTTACTGCCAAGGTCCACTTAACAACGGACACGTGGACAAGCACAGGCGGGCAGAGCCACTATATCTCCCTGACGGCACATTGGGTGAATTTAATGGAGGCTGGGACAGAGTCAGAGCCTGGGACCGCTCACGTCCTACCCACCCCCAGAATTGCGGTCCACAGCTCGGTGGTGGTATCTGCGGCGGTGTATGCTTCCTCCACTAAAGCACCTTCCTCCTCCTCCTCCTCCTCCAACGCAACCTCTGTCTCGCAATCAAGATGTGTCAGCAGCAGCACGTCGCCAGCAGTCGGTGTCGCGCGTCGTGGCAGCACAGCGGTGGGCAAGCGGCAGCAGGCCGTGCTGAAACTACTCAGCTTAGGAGATAAGAGGCACACTGCCCACGAACTGCTGCAGGGTCTGACAGAGCAGACCGACCGCTGGCTTGCGCCGCTGAGCCTCCAACCGGGCATGGTCGTGTGTGACAACGGCCGTAACCTGGTGGCGGCTCTGCAGCTCGGCAGCCTCACGCACGTGCCATGCCTGGCCCACGTCTTTAATTTGGTGGTTCAGCGCTTTCTGCGTTCAGCCGCCCACGCTTGTCAGACCTGCTCGGAAAGGTGCGCCGGCTCTGCGCACATTTCCGCAAGTCCCACACGGACGCTGCCACCCTGTAACATCGGTTTAATCTGCCAGTGCACCGACTGCTGTGCGACGTGCCCACACGGTGGAACTCTACGCTCCACGTTGGCCAAGCTCTATGAGCAGCGTAGAGCTATAGTGGAATACCAACTCCAACATGGGCGGCGCAGTGGGAGTCAGCCTCCTCAATTATTTTCAGAAGAGTGGGCCTGGTTGGCAGACATCTGCTAGGTCCTTCGAAACTTTGAGGAGTCTACCCAGGTGGTGAGCGGCGATGCTGCAATCATTAGCGTCACCATTCCTCTGCTATGCCTCTTGAGAAGTTCCCTGCAAAGCATAAAGGCAGACGCTTTGCACTCGGAAACAGAGCCGGGGGAAGACAGTATGTCGCTGGATAGTCAGAGCACCCTCCTGTCTATATCTCAGCGCGGTGAGGAGGAGGAGGAGGAGGAGGAGGAAGATGAGAAGGAGGGGGAAGACACAGCTTGGCCCACTGGTTAGGGTACACATGCTGCTGGCCTGTCATCCTTTCAGCGTGTATGGCCTGAGGAGGAGGAGGAGGAGGATCCTGAAAGTGATCTTCCTAGTGAGGACAGCCATGTGTTGCGTACAAGTACCCTGGCACACATGGCTGACTTCATGTTAGGATGCCTTTCTCGTGACCCTCGCGTTACACGCATTCTGGCCACTACGGATTACTGAGTGTACACACTGCTCGACCCACGGTATAAGGAGAACCTTTCCACTCTCATGCCCGAAGAGGAAAGGGGTTCGAGAGTGTTGCTATACCACAGGACCCTGGCGGACAAACTGATGGTAAAATTCCCATACGACAGCGCTAGTGGCCGAAGGCGCAGTTCCGAGGGCCAGGTAGCAGGGGAGGCGCGGAGATCAGGCAGCATGTACAGCACAGGCAGGCCAACACTCTTTAAGGCCCTTGACAGCTTTATGGCTCCCCAGCAAGACTGTGTCACCGCTCCCCAGTCACGGCTGAGTCGGCGGGAGCACTGTAAAAGGATGGTGAGGGAGTACGTAGCCGATCGCACGACCGTCCTCCGTGACGCCTCTGCCCCCTACAACTACTGGGTGTCGAAGCTGGACACGTGGCCTGAACTCGCGCTGTATGCCCTGGAGGTGCTTGCTTGTCCTGCGGCTAGCGTCTTGTCAGAGAGGGTGTTTAGTGCGGCTGGGGGAATCATCACAGATAAGCGTACCCGCCTGTCAACCGACAGTGCCGACAGGCTAACACTCATCAAGATGAACAAAGCCTGGATTTCCCCAGACTTCTCTTCTCCACCAGCGGACAGCAGCGATACCTAAGCAATACGTAGGCTGCACCCGCGGATGGAAGCATCGTTCTGTATCCCCATCAAAAACAGGGACCTTTTAGCTTCATCAATCTGTGTATAATATTCCTCCTCCTCCTCCTGCTCCTCCTCCTGAAACCTCACATAATCACGCCGAACGGGCAATTTTTCTTAGGCCCACAAGGCTCAGTCATATAATTTTTCTAAACAATTTTTATACGTTTCAATGCTCATTAAAGCGTTGAAACTTTCACCTCAACCAATTTTTATTTTAACTGGGCTGCCTCCTGGCCTATTTACCAATTAAGCCACATTAACCAAAGCGATTAATGGGTTTCACCTGCCCTCTTGGTTGGCCATGGCCAATTTTTCTGATGTACATTAGTACTGTTGATACAGCAATTTTTGTGGGCCCTCGCCTACAGTGTAATCAAATTAATTTTTAGCCCACCTGCATTACAGCTGACGTTACATCCGCTGTGTTGGGCAATGCAATGGGATATTTTTATGTACCGCCGGTGGGTTCCAGGGAGCCACCCATGCTGTGGGTCCACAGGGAGTTGTAAATGCATCTGTGTCCACTTCTAAAGAACCCCAGTCTGACTGGGGCATGCAGTGTGGGCCGAAGCCCACCTGCATTTCATCTGACGTTAGCTCTGCTGTCCAGGGCACTGCAATGGGATACATTTATGTACAGCGGGTGGGTTCCAGGGAGCCACCCATGCTGTGGGTGCACACGGAATTCCCATTGCGGAGTTGTACCTGCCTGTGACTATTTATAAAAAACCGCGGTCTGACTGGGGCATGCAGACACCTTGACAGAATGAATAGTGTGTGGCACATAGGTTCCCCATTGCTATGCCCACGTGTGCAGCTCCAGATGGAGGTGGCACAGGATTGGATTTCTCATTACTTCTGTACTGCATTGTGGACTACCGCCCCGCCCCTTTTAAAGAGGGTCGCTGCCTTGCCGTGCCAACCCTCTGCAGTGTGTGCCTGCGGTTCCTCTGGCAGACGCACTTATAAATAGACATGAGTGTGGCGTGGCATGAGGGCAAATGAAAACCTTAGCGAGCATCGGCGATATACAAAAATGCTCGGGTCGCCCATTGACTTCAATGGGGTTCGTTATTCGAAACGAACCCTCGAGCATCGCGAAAAGTTCGTCTCGAGTAACGAGCACCCGAGCATTTTGGTGCTCGCTCATCTCTACTATTCATTCTTAGGGGACCCAGTGCTACACCAGTGTAGTGGCCTCTTCATTCTTAGGGGACCCAGTGCTACACCAGTATAGTGGCCTCTTCACTCTTAGGGGACCCATTGCTACACCAGAGCAGTGGTCTCTTCACTCTTAGGGGACCCAGTGCTACACCAGTATAGTGGCCTATTTATTCTTAGGGGACCCAGTGCTGCACCAGTGTAGTGGCCTCTTCATTCTTAGGGGACCCAGTGCTACACCAGTGTAGTGGCCTCTTCATTCTTAGGGAATCCAGTGCTACACCAGTGTAGTGGCCTCTTCATTCTTAGGGAACCCAGTGCTACACCAGTGTAGTGGCCTCTTCATTCTTAGGGAACCCAGTGCTACACAAGTGTAGTGGCCTCTTCATTCTTAGGGGACCCAGTGCTACACCAGAGCGGTGGTCTCTTCATTTTTAGACTGGATGGGCAAACGATGCTCGACCCTCGTCCCTGCAAGTACCCGCTCACTTGCTTTTGCACAGGAGTGAGTATTGTTGCTTCACAGCGGGGCAGCTGCAGGAGATATCACTCCTCGCTCTTCCTCACCCCTCTCCATTCACTTAACATAGCGGCCGTTCGGTACTGAACGGCTGCTATTTACACTCATCCTTCAGGATTTTTTTGCAGCTTAAAATCCTGAACGATGAGTGTAAATATCAGCCTTTTCAGTAATGAACGACCGCTATGTTAAGTGAATGGAGAGCGGCGGGAGAGAGCAGGGAGAGAAATCTCTTGCAGCCCCTCCTGCTGGCTGCTGTGTGAGCGAGCCAGCGCTACTAGCTCCTGTGCAACAGCACAAGAGCGAGTATGTGCGGGCACGAGAGTCGGGCTTCGTTTGCTCGACATTCTTCCTTCTAAATGGGCCTTCAGAGCTTCAATAAGAATCATTAATCTAAATGGTTAATTTCTCACCTGTGCCAACATCTACTGGCATTTCCTCCTCACTGCACGGCTGTTCACCCCTCACAGACAGGTCGTCTTCTTCTGTAGCTTTAGCTTCTATTTTAACGTTAATCAAATCTTCTTCCTGATTTGAGGTGAAGTAAAAAGATTAAGAAATCATAATAAGACACCACATTTATGATTGTGAGTGATCCAAGAGGTTCCCACAACCCCTATCCATATTTGGTAGAGGCGCCAGCTCCATCTACCTGATGATCCTGTGGGACATTGTAATTTAGCTCTGGACTCTCCTGGGAATACGGAAGATTGGGACTTCTCTCTCGTAGATCTTTCTTAACGGATCCATCTATAGGAAACACACGGTAACTGAATACACTGCTGATTACACAAATGAGGACTGGGAAAATTTAGCAGTGAAATTTACAACTTTTGTTATCACCAATTCTGGAAGATGATGAAAAAAAAATGGGCATGGTCTACAATAAGACATCATTTACAAGGGTTGTGCCAAGTTACCCCCTATCCACAGGATAGGGTATTGCTTTGATCGATGAGAGTTCAACTGCTGGGACCCTTACTGATCCCAAGAGCAGGTTCTGGTTGGTCCCTGAGTGCACGCAGAAGAGATCGTGCAGGCAGGCCCCCACTCCAGTCACTTCAGTGACTGCAGATTACCCAGTTCCAGCGCTTCAGTAATCTCTAGTGCGGTCACTGGAGTGAATGGAACAGCAGCACGCCTGCGCAATCCGAGCTTCATTCATTCAGAAACCGACCAGACCCCGTTCTTAAGATCGGTGGGAGTTGCAGCGGCCATATCCCACCAATCATAATGTTATTCTCTATCCACAGGATGGGAGATATCTTTATAATTTGGCGCAAACCCTATAAGTCACATTTATCAGAAAAAAAACTTGAGAAGTTAGAGCAAATTTGGGTGCATATCTAACATACCGAAGTTCGATTTTTCCGACCATCAGACTGGTGAAAACGCACTAAATTTATTAAGGTCTCATGCACACGGCACGTACAGAATCCCGTACGGAATCTGGCACTGACCGTGGCCGGAGACCCTGTGGACCTGTCATTCTCCTGCTTCTCTGTACTGCGGAGAGTCCGCACAGCTCACCATCGGACATGTGCAGTACACATTTTTTTAAACCCTTTCTAATCCAATTTGCATTCTGGTTTTCCTAGGGGCTTACTCCTTCTCTGCCATTATACAATGGTGCTATATGCTGGCTAAAGCCAGTACTGCATGAGGTGACACGTTGGATAGGCTCCGACAGCAGAGAGGCTGGCAATACACAGTAAGAGAACCTCGACGGACGCCTTCCAACATCGGAGCTGTACAGCCTTAAATCATAATGTCTTTAGACGTCAGACAGTGGATTGGAAAGGGTAAACTCCTGCTTGTGGGTTGGATGGCTTTCACTAACTTCAATGGAAGCCATCCGTATGCACACCGCAGAAGAATGGAGCATGCTGCAATTTTTCCTCCGCAAGCGGAAAGCCATTTAATGAATGTGGAGCCAATCATTCTAACTACCTTGCTTACTTGCCAGTTTTAATAAATGTGAGCCATTATCTTGACCTGAGGCGGGGATGATTGTTGTACCTTATGACCCTCAAAATGTTTTTTAGATAAAGAAAGTCTCCCTTACTTACACTGCTGTTCAGTCCTTATACACATCTCTTTTTCTTCCACAACTTCAACTTTAATATCAAGCAGATCTTCACCCTAATTAGACAACAAATAAAAAAATACATAAAGAGCTAAAAAATAACTGGCCTAATGCCTTCAAGTTAATGGTACAATAACACTTGGCTCCATCTACCTGATCATAGTGATAAACATCATGATCTTCCTCTGGACAATCCTGGGAATACAGAGAACTGGAAAATCTACATGATCTACTGGATCCATCTGTAGGAATCACACACATAGTAATTCATACATTGTATTAGAAAGGATTAGTCATTTTGCCCCAATGTAAACTTGGACCAAAGAGTCTAAAAATGCGATCAACTGATTTGGAGACCCACAGGCAACATGAAGACCCACCTTTGGGGGTCTCACTAAATTTCTGCATTAACAGAGCAATGGAATGAGGTAGCCTGGTCTGATGAATCATGTTTTTATAGCATCATGTGGACAGCTAGGTGCATCGTTTATTATGGAAGAGTTGGCAACAAGATGCATTATAGGAAGAAGACAAGTCAACTGAGTCAGTATAATACTGTGAACAATGTCCTGCTGGGAGTACTTGGGTTCTGGCATGGTTATGGATGTTACTTTGTCACCTACCTAAATATTGTTATCCTTTATCAAGATAATATGGCCTGCCACACTGAAATATTTTTCAGAACTGGTTTGAACATCATAAGAGTTTTGCTGATGACTTGGCCTTCAAATCCCCCAGACCTCAATCTGATCAAGCATCTGTAGGTTGTGCTGGAAAAACAAGTCTGATCTATGGGAGGCTCAACCTCACACCTTATAGGACTCAACTGGTTCCTAACTTTTCAATAAATGCCTACTTATGTGATAGTCATTCGTAATAACTAACAAAAGTGCAAATTGCTTTTTTTATCATAATTAATGCTTTCATGCTAAAAATTTACTCTTAGCCACTAGGCGTTTCACTTCCTTCTAACTTAAGGCCCATTTACATGCAAATATCTTTTAAACTATTAAAAGTTTTAGCAATTTTTTTTTTTGCATAAAGTGTTAATGGGCACTAATGTCCATTAACACTTAAACATCTTTATTTGCATATAAAGGGCTTCTGGAAAGCTGTTTGCAGAGCCCAGCATGTGGGCTGGGCTCTGAACACAGCTGCATTGTTCTCATAGGGGCTGCTGGCAGAATATAATGTAATCTCCTGGCTCCTGCAGAGAACACAGGATGCAGTCTATTGAGAGATACTTTATCTCTCTGCGGCTGAAGGATGGATTTTAAGCTCACCTTAAAATCATTGTTCAGACGAAAAAATGCACGATGGCCGCGTTTACGCGCAACGATTATCGCTTATTTGTGGTCATTTGAACGATAATTTATTGAGTGTAAATGGGCCTTTGTCCACCGGCGCTTGTCCACTGCATGTTGTCATGTAAAGTCTGTCTCTAGAGACACTGAGATGGATATTGCAGTAAGGGTGGGTTCTTTGCTTTGTACTGCCCATACAAGTATATGGAGAGGGGAGGGGGGAAGGAACTGCGGGAGGGAAAGAGGCAGAGAGACTCAAATTTTACTTAAGTGCTGGATTAACAGCTACACTGCTGTATAATGTCCTCTATGCTGGAGACAGATAGGGGACCTGGGTCTACTCTCCACGCACCAAATCAGGAAAAACTGGAATTTAGAGATAGAGAAAAATGCCATAAAAAACAATCAAAAAGTCGTATGTATTTTGAATTGATACTAAGTGAAACTACGGGACATCCTGCAAAAAATGAGCCTTTGCAAAACCACGTAGACGGAAAAATAAAAAAGTTATTTTGCGCAGAAGATGGCGGCAGAAGATAATTGGAAAAAAAATTGAATATCTTTGAGAATAAAAAAAAAAAAAAAAAAAAAAAAGAGTAGTATAGTAAAATTTAAAAAACCATACAAGTTTGGTATCGTAGTAATCGCACTGACCCATAGAATAAAGTTAGCATGTAGTTTTTGTTGCAATTTGTGCGCCGTAGAAACAAGACGCACTAAAAGATGGCGGAATGTAGTTTTTTTTTTTCATTTTACTCCACTTAGAATTTTGAAAAAGTTTTTCAGTACATTATAAGGTACATTAAATAGCAGCATTGAAAAATACAACTCCTCCCACAAAAAACAAGCCTTCATACAGCGAGGGCGATGGATAAATAAAGGAGTTATAATTTTTTTGAAGGGGGAAGGAAAAAAATAAATGTAAAAAAAAAAAGGGAGAATACTATTGATAACCTATCCTCAGGATACGCTATCAATAGTTGATCAGATAGGATCCATCACTTAGGCCCCCGGCTGATCAGCTGTTTGTGCGTCCACTGACAGCGCCGCAATTACACAGGGGTCAGAGCAAAAGTCATTGCCCAGAACCCTGTGCAGTGGCTGGCGCTTGTAACTGCAGGCACGGTTCTCACTGAAATCAAAGAGAGCCATTGTAACGGCAGGCACCGTTCGCGTTGATTTCAATGAGAGACGGGCATGCAGTTGCAAGTGCCGGCCACTACACAGAGGTCGGAGCAGAGAGTTCCGCTCTGACACCTGTAAAATGTCTAGCTTATTTGTACAGAGGTAGGAGTGGTTTAGAGAATAGTGCCATTTTAACTTAGGGTTTGTGTCCATGGGCGGGCCGGATTTCGCATGTGAGAACCCAGCTTACCCATCTGGGTCCTCTTTTTTCTCCGTTGTGGATGTGTGCGGAAGTGCTGTGGAGTTTTTGTTTTATAAAAACTCCTGCTTTCCCACAGAATCCACGGCTCGTCTGCAATTGCATTGTGGACGGGACGCAGATCGTCCGTGCGGGTTCCACACTGAAATGGAGCATGCTGCGATTTGTTTTCCAGACCGAAAAGTCCGCAAATCAAATCCGCGTGCTTTATTTAATTTGCGGACGCCCAGGTTTCCCTATTGGCGGCTTGATTTGCGGATCTTCCGCACGGATTCTGCAAATCAGATCCCCCTGTGGACATTGGGCCTTGGAGAGACATCCAGTAGATGGAACTACAAATCCGTGAATGCACCAACTAGAGAGGTTCAAGACAACAAAATCCACAACTGACCACAAACCTGTAATGACGTCATCTATCACAATGAGAACAGAGAGGCCCATATAGTCAGGGGCAAAAGGACTCCTTAAAAAGTTTCCGCTTACCCGGTGATGTGGGGGGCTGGTGGTCCTCCATGATGACGTCCTTGTACAGATCCTTGTGTCCTTCTAAATACTCCCACTCCTCCATGGAGAAATGGATGGTGACATCCTGACACCTTATAGGAACCTGACAGACAATGATACGGTCATCATCTAGACACATTTTACTTTACCGTATAATGTCCCATCATCCCCAGCAGCCTCACCTCTCCGGTCAGCTGCTCAATGATCTTGTTGGCGAGTTCTAGAATCTTCTGCTTAGGTGGTCTAGTGAAAGAGATCCCGCTCCATCCTCCCGATATGCAAGAATTGCTGCCGGTGGTCAAATACTCTCCAGATGTATTCTTTACTACTGAGTAATCCTGTATATGTAGAGAGGAGGAGCGCTCAATGAGATAACCAGAAACTATAGACATATTATGTATACATCATAAACGTGGGGTACTCACATATAGGGGTAGGTTCAGCAATAGACTAATCTTACCCCTATAGTCCAGATATGCACAACGGTCCCCAAGTCAGGTTAGCTACAACTGTCCTAGATGGGCAGAAATGCTTTATATTACCAGAAGACATATGCAACTCGTTTTGGGGTTCCAGAGTCCCTCTTCCTCAGAAGCAAGGATAGAAGAATAAATATTATAATTATGTTTATAGTAAAGGCGCATAGCATTTCTGCCTGTTCCCAGTGTCCTGTTGAGAGGAGTAGAACACCTCAGGAATGGAGCGTGGCATCCACAATCGCATACCGTAATGCGGCACCACAGATAGGAGCTGCATGTGCTCCACAGGGTGGAACAAACACCCATACCGGACGTCACTGGGCCGGAAGCAAGTGCTCCAACCTGGGACTCAAAACAGAGAATCCCCTTCTCAAGAGGGGACTGCAAACGTGATCTGAACAATCATAGGAATAAAATAAAGTAATTTGGCTGGGTGGTTGGCAAAGAAAAGAATGCAGATAAACAATAATATCATAAGAAAAGAAAAACTCAAGGATAATCAACAAAAATAGATAAAAACATAAAAGACATGGTGCATTAAATATACTTATATGGAATGTAAAAGTAATAGAAATGAAATATCATCTGAAAATTAAAATTATATACAGATCTAAAAATGTATACCACGATCCTTTACAAATAATGTGTTCACACAGAAACATATGAAAAATATTAATAAAATGCCACCATTTAAAACCAGGTTTATATTTATTTACATTTCCACATAATACTTCATTTCTATTACTTATGCATTATTCTATCCTTGTGCCTGAGAAACACGGAGGAGGGTTGATTTGTATAGGTCTTCTGCTAATAAAAGCCTTTCTGCCCATCTAGGACAGTTGTAGCTGACCTGACTTGGGGCCGTTGTGCATACCTGTGTGATGGGGGTAGGATTCGGTTCTTGCAGAAGTTACCGCTACATGCGAGTACCCTAGGCTTATGATGCATACATACATTTGCACATAGTTCCTCTATTGGTTATTCCATGGAGTGCTTGCTCCTCCTCTCTTGCCACTGGGTATGTCCTGCCTCCTGTGGTCTTATACCTTGGACAGACTGATTTGGATCTTTGTGTGACTCCATCTGAGGTCGCACACCCGATGTGATATAGAAATGGAAACCAAACCCATTACTATCCCCAAATGTGTGTGCGGAAAAAGCAACTATGAGTGATCCCATTTCAATCAATAGGTTCTATTCTCTGCGTATTGTGTGAAAATTTTGCGCCCGCAAAGATGCCTGTGTGACGCCAGCCTTATTCTATCATCTGTGTATGTAGAGGGACACACAAATATCACTATACACCATGTATATATGGCGCTCACCTCCATGTCAAGTCCACGATAGTCAATGAATATCAACAAAAGCCGTCAAACTACTAATGACCACTTGTCTGTATGTATGTATGTGATTCTTATGCACCACCCCTTGTGATGCCATAACTCTGCCTTCTGGTGACATCATTGACACAACACTGACCTACCTCCACCACAGAGATCTGGGGGGCTGAAGGACCTGTGGTGATGTCACTGCTGTGGTAGGAGCCAAACTGTGTTTGCCTTGTTTGGTAATCAAGCAGCTGTGTGTATGATGTGTGAGAATCATAATGGATGTACCATGTAGCAGAGCTGTGTGGTGCATTGCGCCACCAGAAACACTGGCACTATAATTTCCTAATAATTACTATGGTAGGCTCCGCATTAAAGTTGGTTGTCCACAAACACCTGCAGCCACTTTTCCTAAAAGAGAATCAGACACTTTCTTCCATGAGTAAAAATATAAATCTTTATTGCAAAAACATAAAAAGAGGTGCAAGCGTAAGATCCCAAGTGACCCCTTCACTGCAAACAGTGAAGCTGTTGTCGGTCACGGCTAACTTGCAAAGGAAACAAATCCAGGACAGAAAAAATTAACTTATTGTTAGCACTTGCTTTTATAAGGCCGGTTTCACACGGCCGAGAAAATCATGCAAGATTTGTGCGTTGCGAGATGTTTTCCTGCACGGCACCGCAATGCGATGCAGGAAACAAATCACAGCATGTCCCATCTTTCTGCGATATCGCCCATTCGGAGGCCTCTGCGATAGTAACAGCCGCAGTGGAGGACAGCTATCTGTATGTACGATAGGACCGCCCGTTGGACTGTTCAGCTCAGAAAGTGCAGAGATATAAATGAATAATAACACAAGTTCTTCTGAATTTTCCCCATGAAGCTATATAGCAGTCCGCTCGGCTCCTCCAGCTCTATAACATCATGCCTGCAGTTTGGACAGTATGCTCAAGGTGACAGGTCTCTAAGATGTTTGAAATGCGTAGGTGACTTGGGATCTTATGCCGGCACCTGCTTTTATGTTATTGCAATAAAAATGTATAGTTTTATTCACGGAGAAAGTGACAGATTCCCTTTTTGGTAAGTAAATATCACTATATACATTAGCAGAGCCCCCATACAAGTCTGTGTGTTATCAGGAGACGGAAGCGATGTGTGATATGACTTAATTACCTCTCCAGTCAACAGATAAATGATCTCCAGGGTAAAGCTCAATATTCTGTTGGTAATCTTATTCTTGTCCGCATCCATCCTCAGCGCTTCCATCATCAATGTGAGACATTAACTGGAGGGTTCATGTGCTGCAGGCGGTAAAAAAGGAAGGGACTTTAAAAACTGTACTGCTAGATAAGGTAAGAAGCTCCAGCGACATCACCCCGGATAATGAAGACCTGAGTCATGACAATATGACAATCTTAGAGGTTACCTACCCCGAAAATAAGCCGTACCCTAATTTTCAAGAGGGTGGGGCTTGAACTATAAGCCTTTCCCCGAAAATAAGCCCTAGCTACACAACATTAAAAACAAAAAAAGCGATACTTACCTAGCAGGCAGTGTCCAGTTCCCTCCCGGTGGTCACTGGAGCTCCGGTGCTCTTGCTTCAGCAGCTGACAGAATATTGCTTCCTGGTAACGGAGTTCATAAACCCCGCCTCCAGAAAGTGATGCCTCTAATTGGTTCTTGAGTGCTGCGGCTGAGCTGATCACAGCCATTCAATGTCATGGCTGTGACTGGTTCTTCAAGCGCTGCATTGATTGGCTGAGCCGCGGGTTTAAGAACCCCGCTACCACAAGCGATGTTCTGTCGGCAGCTGAGGACTGAAGCAATAGCACCAGAGCTCCGTAGAGTAGCGGGAGGGACCCAGATGGCTCCTGGTAGGTAAATATAAGACACCCTCAGAAAATAAGACCCTGTGCCACTTTTGGGGCAAAAATAAATATAAGACAGGGTTTTATTTTCGGAGTGACGTGGTAGTTTAGGTTATTAGATCCGTAGGCAATCCAGAAATTGCTGCCAACATACAGACGCAAAAATGCAGCAGCATCACAGCCATCTGAATAAGGCCTCTCAGGCGGTCCTATGGTGCTTTAGGCGGAATGATTATCATTCAAACGAGCAAAAGTGAGTGATAATTGTTCCATCTTAACGCGAGCCAACGACTGAACGACAAACAACAATTGTTCGTCATTTATCTTATGCAGGTGGTAAAGTCATCGTTGACTCGTCGAGGTTAACCAGCGCTCGTTCGGTCGTTCTCAGTCACTTATACAGCGAATGTGAACGACTGAACGATTTCTCGGTTGAATGAGCCAACGATGTATCAGCTGTATAAACAGGCTGCATGAGAGCGAATGAGGTAGCGGTGACGTCACTCACTTGTTCAAACGAGAATCCGTTTGTCTAATAGGACTCTGAGTCTAGTAAAACCGCAGGAGGGCCGAGTACTGAAGCAGTAATAAATACTGGAATACGCCTGCATGGCAGGTATCGGAGTGGAATAAGGCAATGCTTCCCAAACCTATCTTTAACCCCTTCAAGGGAAACTGTCACCTTCCAACAGAACCATCAACTAAGTTTTTATGCTGTGCAGATGATGTATTTTTCATACTCGTCTGCTCTCCTGATCCTGTGTCGTCACCCGCTGCACAAAAATCAGGCTCTTCTCAGATTGCTGTGTGGACACTCTCCCATAGACTTCTACAGATGCCAAAGCTGGAGGCTATTGTTAGACCCATGGCCGTTAAGACAACCCCTCGCCACCCCTTCTTTCTGCCCATCCACTTACCCATTGAACACAGTATCTAAGGGGTAAAACTACAAGGATGGAGCCAAGCTGCGTCTATCAGCCATGTTCCTTCCGCTAATCCATGGATACAGTGCCAGGGCCCATAGGATCACTATGAGGTATATATCTGTTATAAGACTCAAATTTGCCCCTGCTTGCGATGGATATATACATCATAGAGTACTAAGAGATTACGGACCCCTTACGACCTGCATTGTGGATTTGCTTAAAAGGATTATCCGACCCATCATGGATTGGGATCTTTCTAAGAGTCCAATGTAACTGTAAGATGGAACACCTGATTGCAAACAGATTGGGCCAACTGGAAAAATGTAAAAACCACTGGGCAAACCCCTTGGGCACACCACTGGGCAAACTAGCTTCTTTTCTCAAGGTACTCATGTTAATTTCTTGCCTCAACAATGAATCCATTGGGTACAAAAGAAAATATATCCTTGGGTATAGTTGTTTTAGTCATTGCCTCATTAGATATTCATTATGATGTAACCATGCAGCAGTGTTATTATCCAGGACCGAGTAAACCATTGTTAAACTCCATTACTTGTTCTTTTTCCTTTTCTCTCCTCTCTTCAATAGTATTGCCTCGTTAAGCTTTGCCCATGCTAGCCCAAGATAAAAATAAGGGAGATGGAATAATACCTCCACAGTGCCACCTATTGGAAGGCAGCATTCCTTCAAGTCAAAGTTAGACTCTTTATACAAGCCTTGTAACAATGACTGGGAATTAAAAGCAAAGCCAGACTCCATGTACATGCAGCTGTTTCAGGGAGTTTGCCCTTCATCAGTGTACAGTAGGAGTCTGGCATTGCTAGTGAGAGGCCTGCCTTCCAATAGGTGGCACTGTGGAGGTATTATTCCATCTCCCTTATTTGCATATTACCCAGAAGAGCGTGCTTGGCCATTTGAGTCTCCTCACTCACCCTCTAGGTGTTCTCCCTAAGGAGAAAAGATAGCGTTTCTGACCCCCCGTCCCTCGTCCCCCGTCCCAGGGCATCTCACTAGCAAAGCCAGACTCCTTCTGCACACTGATGAAGGGCAAATACTCTGAAACAGATGTCTGTACCTGGAGTCTGGCTTCGCTTTTAATTCCCAGTCATTGTTACAAAGCTTGTATAAAGAATCTGACTTTGGCTTGAAGGAATGCTGCCTTCCAATAGGTGGCGCTGTGGAGGTTTTATTCCATCTTCCTTATTTGCATATTACCCAGAGGAGCATGAATGGTCTTTTGAGTCTCCTCACTCACTGTCTAGGTCAGTGTTTCCCAACTCCGGTCCTTACGGCACCATAACAGGTCATGTTTTCAGGATACCCTATAGTAAGAACATCTGTGGCAATGTCTGAGGACTGACAATAATTACATCACTTATAGAATACTGAGGAAATCCTGAAAACATGACCTGTTGGGGTCCTGAAGGCTGGAGTTGGGAAACACTGCTCTCCCCAAGCAGAAAAAATAACATTTCTGAGCCCAAGATAATTGATGGGACCAACACAACCCAATACACACATGCCGTTCTCTCTCTCCCCCCTTCGCTCCCTCCTGGCATTTGCTTGGACGCGTATTCAGTTACTTGAGAAGAGCGATGCTCGCTTATCTCTAGTAAGCAGCGTTCTTGACTGCGGGCAGGGTGTGATTCCGCTGTGGGCTCCCACATGAAGAATCCGATCCGCCTGTGGACATTGGGCCTTAGCCAGTCAGCACCTACCCCGTTCCCTTTATATGATGGAATGTGAACCACGTGTTGGCTTACTGGATTGCCTGTACTAAAGCTGTGGGCTATAAGCTATTGTACACCCCATGCGTCGGGTACATTCTGTAATATGTCATTAACATGTTCTCTTATTTCATGTAAAAAAATGCAATAAAATGCTTATTGATAAAAGAGAGAGTTTTCCAAATTGAACTTCACTAAATGTTAAAGGGGTTGTCCCGCGCCGAAACGGGTTTTTTTTTTTTTCAACCCCCCCCCCGTTCGGCGCGAGACAACCCCGATGCAGGGAAGTAAAGAAAGTTTACCGGAGCGCTTACCTTAATCCCCGCGCTCCGGTGACTTCAATACTTACCGCTGAAGATGGCCGCCGGGATCCTCTGTCTCCGTGGACCGCAGCTCTTCTGTGCGGTCCATTGCCGATTCCAGCCTCCTGATTGGCTGGAATCGGCACGTGACGGGGCGGAGCTACACGGAGCCGCTCTCTGGCACGAGCGGCTCCATAGAAGACTGCAGAAGACCCGGACTGCGCAAGCTCGGCTAATTTGGCCATCGGAGGGCGAAAATTAGTCGGCTCCATGGGAACGAGGACGCCAGCAACGGAGCAGGTAAGTAAAAAACTTTTTATAACTTCTGTATGGCTCATAATTAATGCACAATGTACATTACAAAGTGCATTATTATGGCCATACAGAAGTGTCTAGACCCACTTGCTGCCGCGGGACAACCCCTTTAATGCAACTACCGGGGATTCAAAAATGTTGGCTCATTCATAGGATGCGCCAACAATATCTGATGGGTGCGGTTACAACGCCTGGCATCCCTGAGCCATTTGAAGTCTCCAATTTAAGTCCACAGGACAAAGCTGCAAAACTCAGACCCGTCGCTATGAAAACAACCGCGTTCCGAGTACTAACAGCTTCCGGACTTTAAACAGCCGGTTGGAGCGGGTGCTGGGACTGAGACCTCCCACACTCACACGAAGGCTGACTGCAGACGGCCGGGTCAAATCTGGCTGCGAGAATTCTCGCAGTTGGACCCGACCCGCGCCCAGCTCCGGATCTTTCATGTGCCGGCTGTCGGCGCATACGCAGGCTGGAGGCCGGGGAGTGACATTTCTGTGTGGGGCTCTGCGAGGCCTGCACAGAAATAGAGCTTGCCGCGATTTGTTTTCAGTGCGTAATTTAGCGCGGAGAAATCGCGGACGTCTGCATAGAATTGCCTATTGTGATGCAATCCTATGCAGGAGTGTACGGGCGGAAATTCTGCGGGAAATCCCACCGCGGAATTTAAGCCCGTGTGCAGGGGGCCTAAGGATAAGACCACCTGCACACGGGTGGATTTGCATTGTGGAATCTGGAGTGGGCGTCCGCCTCCGGATTCTGCAGCAAATATTGCCCATAGCATGCTATGGCAAAGCGGGATTTCCTCTACACGAGCGGAAATCAAGTGCAATTTTCCGCTTGCAGAGGAGATATCGCAGATGCTCTATTACTGTGCAATTCCTGCACGGACAGCTTTCATTAAAGTCAATGGAAGCTGCCTGATCCGCGGCCCGTACGCAAATTGAATGGTGGACGGGCCACGGATTCCGCAGGAAAGCAGATTTAACAAAAAAATACTCCACTGTGAATGTGCAGCGGTGCGCCGGCACTTCCGCACAATGAAGACACGGACAGATAATGCAGTGTCCTGTTGGGGATTCAGCTGCGGGCTCCCATATGCAGAATCCGATCCGCCTGCGGACATTGGGCCTAAAATGGATAAAACACATAACGACCCAAATAATGAATATTTTGCTATTTATCGTGGATGATGAATGCTATAAGAGCAAACTGGTTCCTTCTTTCTTCTATCAGCGACTCCCAGTTGTCTAGTTACATCACCCATGGCTACAAGCCATACCTACCTGCGCAGCACTAGTGACTGCAGGACCTGTGTGATGTCTACAGCACGTGATCAGTCACATGGGGTGGGTGGGGCTGTGCGGACAGCATATTAACACATTCTGCCGCAGTTCTACAGCGCGGCCGATTCAGCCAATCAGCTGGCTGGAATCGGCATCACGTGACACAGCGGCGTGCCCGAGCATTGCCGTGCACGATGAGCTGTGCCCGCGCGTCACGTGGGCTGTGACGTCACCGAGCCTTGCATTTCCCCTCGGATTTTGAACAGTATTGATCTACGGAGGAAGCAAGCTGATGGTTGGAGCCTTTTCCCCAATTTACAAGATGGGAGAGTAAGATTTGTGCTCTACGTGTGGTGAGTACCCACCTGAGATTTGTGCGCTGTGCGCTACGTGTGGAGACGCGGTCACCTGAGATTTGTGCGCTACGTGTGTTGACGCGGTCACCTGAGATTTGTGCGCCACGTGTGGAGACGCGGTCACCTGAGATTAATGCGCCGTGCGCTACGTGTGGAGACGCGGTTACCTGAGATTTGTGCGCCGTGCGCTACGTGTGGAGACGCGGTCACCTGAGATTTGTGCGCCGTGCGCTACGCTGTGCGCTACGTGTGGAGACGCGGTCACCTGAGATTTGTGCGCCGTGCGCTACGCTGTGCGCTACGTGTGGAGACGCGGTCACCTGAGATTTGTGCGCTACGCTGTGCGCTACGTGTGGAGACGCGGTCACCTGAGATTTGTGCGCCGTGCGCTACGCTGTGCGCTACGTGTGGAAACGCGGTCACCTGAGATTTGTGCGCCGTGCGCTACGCTGTGCGCTACGTGTGGAGACGCGGTCACCTGAGATTTGTGCGCTACGCTGTGCGCTACGTGTGGAGACGCGGTCACCTGAGATTTGTGCGCTACGCTGTGCGCTACGTGTGGAGACGCGGTCACCTGAGATTTGTGCGCTACGTGTGGAGACGCGGTCACCTGAGATTTGTGCGCTACGCTGTGCGCTACGTGTGGAGACGCGGTCACCTGAGATTTGTGCGCCGTGCGCTACGTGTGGAGACGCGGTTACCTGAGATTAATGCGCCGTGCGCTACGCTGTGCGCTACGTGTGGAGACGCGGTCACCTGAGATTTGTGCGCTACGCTGTGCGCTACGTGTGGAGACGCGGTCACCTGAGATTTGTGCGCTACGCTGTGCGCTACGTGTGGAGACGCGGTCACCTGAGATTTGTGCGCCGTGCGCTACGCTGTGCGCTACGTGTGGAGACGCGGTCACCTGAGATTTGTGCGCCGTGCGCTACGTGTGGAGACGCGGTTACCTGAGATTTGTGCGCTGTGCGCTACGTGTGGAGACGCGGTCACCTGAGATTTGTGCGCCGTGCGCTACGCTGTGCGCTACGTGTGGAGACGCGGTCACCTGAGATTTGTGCGCCGTGCGCTACGCTGTGCGCTACGTGTGGAGACGCGGTCACCTGAGATTAATGCGCCGTGCGCTACGTGTGGAGACGCGGTCACCTGAGATTTGTGCGCCGTGCGCTACGCTGTGCGCTACGTGTGGAGACGCGGTCACCTGAGATTTGTGCGCTGTGCGCTACGTGTGGAGACAACACCCAAGATTTGTGCGCTACGTGTGGTGAGTACGTCACCTGAGATTTGCGCGACGCCACCTGGCGCAACCTGTCTTTTTTTGCAGATTTGTGCGCCATATTGCAAAATTACGTGTGGAGAGGATCCTGACATTTGGACGCGTTTCGAGAAGAATTTCGCTTCGCTCGGACACCATCTGACATCACTCAGCGAGGTAAGCTGCTGCATCTGCCCAAATTTTCATCGGGTGCATCTGCTCATATGCGCATATTTGGCGCATATTTGCAGGTTTTCGCATGCATCTGCTGATATGCGCATACTTGGCGCATATTTGCAGGTTTTCGCATGCATCTGCTGATATGCGCATACTTGGCGCATATTTGCAGGTGTTCGCTTGCATCTGCTGATATGCGCATACTTGGCGCATATTTGCAGGTGTTCGCTTGTATCTGCTGATATGCACATACTTGGCGCATATTTGCAGGTGTTCGCTTGCATCTGCTGATATGCGCATACTTGGCGCATATTTGCAGGTTTTCGCTTGCATCTGCTGATATGCGCATACTTGGTGCATATTTGCCAGTTTTCTCCTGCATCACCTGACATGTGCATATTTGCTGGTTTTCACTTCCATGTGGTGATATGCTCTCCGTTTTCCACAGGACGACTCGTGTGGAGAGGAACCTGACATTTGGCTGCGTTTTGTACAACGTACGGAACCGGAGATTGGCGTTTTAGGTGCTGATCTCACATTTGCCCCCCGCCTTTTGGAGAGGACGACTCTTCTGGAGAGGAATTTTGCTTCGCTAGGACACCATCTGACTTCACTCGGCGAGGTAAGCTGCTGCATCTGCCAAATTTTTCATTGCTTGCATCTGCTCATATGTACATGCATGCCTGTATGCGTGCATGCATGCCTGTATGCGTGCATGCATGCCTGTATGCGTGCATGCATGCCTGTATGCGTGCATGCATGCCTGTATGCGTGCATGCCTGTATGCGTACGTGCGTGCATGCCTGTATGCGTGCATGCCTGTATGCGTTTTTGTGTGCGTGCCTGTATACGTGCCTGTATGCGTATATGCATATATGCGTGCGTGCGTGCCTGTATGCGTGCGTGCCTGTATGCGTGCGTGCCTGTATGCGTGCGTGCCTGTATGCGTGCGTGCCTGTATGCGTGCGTGCCTGTATGCGTGCGTGCCTGTATGCGTGCGTGCCTGTATGCGTGCGTGCCTGTATGCGTGCGTGCCTGTATGCGTGCGTGCCTGTATGCGTGCGTGCCTGTATGCGTGCGTGCACGCGTACATGCGTACATGCGTGCGTGCCTGTATGCGTGCCTGTATGCGTGCCTGTATGCGTGCCTGTATGCGTGCCTGTATGCGTGCCTGTACGCGTGCGTGTATGCGTACGTGCGTGCCTGTATGCGTACGTGCGTGCCTGTATGTGTACGTGCGTGCCTGTATGCGTACGTGCGTGCCTGTATGCGTACGTGCGTGCATGCCTGTGTGCGTGCCTGTACGCGTACGTGCGTGCGTGCCTGTGTGCGTGCCTGTACGCGTACGTGCGTGCGTGCCTGTGTGCGTGCCTGTACGCGTACGTGCGTGCGTGCCTGTGTGCGTGCCTGTACGCGTACGTGCGTGCGTGCCTGTGTGCGTGCCTGTACGCGTACGTGCGTGCGTGCCTGTGTGCGTGCCTGTACGCGTACGTGCGTGCGTGCCTGTGTGCGTGCCTGTACGCGTACGTGCGTGCGTGCCTGTGTGCGTGCCTGTATGCGTACATGCATGTATGCTCACCCACTTACTCAGCCACCCCCTCTCTCTCACACACACACTTGCTGTGTTAAATTCGTCTTATTGGCCGAAAAAGACATTACATTAGATTAGATTTGAGCATTTAATTCCTTTTTTTAGCAAACGTACAGGTTCCATCACAATACTGCACCTAATCTGCACTAACTGAACAAACCTTCGGAGAAACATACCAATTGTCCAAATACGATGTCTTTATCTATTAAAGTAGGAGTGAAGAAAAGCAGGAACAGTGCAAGAACTAGGAAAACCCACGGAATTAAGCCAATTGCAGGCAGGGTTAATTTTTTTTTTCTTCCTCCTTCTAGGTCAGCTGATACGTTTTGGTCAGAATACTGCACTGTGGTAACCGTTTCTGGTGCTCGCGACCACAGAGTTGAATCACCAGAGAGCCAGAAGTTCCCAGATGTTGGCTCCGGGGGACGCTTAAAAGCTGGAAATGGCCCATCACCTGCTATGGAAATACATCATCAGGATCTGATGGAGCAGTACGATGAAGATTGTCAGGTTGCATGTGATGCTGCTCACTGTCCCTCGTTAGTCGGTTCACAGTTTATACACTAAGCTATTTATCCCCTTAGAGAACCAGGCTGTTTGCGCCTTAGTGACAGACCGAAAATTTGGAATTTTACATGTGTCACTTGACATATCATAAGTCCGTAAAGGTTTTGCATATCCAAGTGACTGTGACATTTTTTTCTTCCCCTTGTTGTACTTCTGTTAGGTAGTAAAAAAGGACTGTTAAAAGTTGTGTATATTTATTAAAATTGCTACTTTGCACAATTTTGAATTTTCATTTTTTCACATTGTCAAATGTCATATATAAAATGTGCAAACATACTGTACAAATCTTTGCGAACATATAGATTTCCATCTGTTCACTTTATTCTGGATGCACGGTTTAAAACTTTTGTAAATTTATTTTTTCCATTTAGGAGACGTACAAATTTAACATTACTTTTCAGAATTTAGAGGAACACTAAGGCCTCATGTCCACGGGGAAAATCAGGCCCGCTCCGGATTCTCCATGTAGAATCTGCAGCGGGTCCCTCCTGCCCCGCGGACATGAGCGCTGAAAATAGGAATAAATAAGAATAAACTTACCTCTCACACGCTCCGGATACTTCCTTCACTGCGGCGTCATCTTCTCTCGTCGCTGCCGGATCTTCTTTCTTCGGCTCGGCGGATGTGCATGATGACGTCGGTGACGTGCCCCGCGCATGCGCCGGGCCGAAGCAAAATGATCCGGCCGCGACTGAGAGAAGATGGCGCCGCGGCGAAGAGAAGAACCGGAGCGTGTGAGTAAAATCTGATTTTTGTGTCCCGCGGATCCGGACGGCTTCCATAGACTTCAATAGAAGCCCGCGGGAGACCCGCATGAAAATGGAGCATGGTCCAGATTTTTTCATGCTCCATTTTTTTTAAATCACTTTTATTGACGATCCGCGGGTATTTATCTACCCGCAGGTGGTCAATGCATCCCTATGGGGTGCGGATCCGCGGGCAGGAGAAGAGCTAAAATCCGCTGCAGATTTTAATTCTTATTTTGCCCGTGGACATGAGCCCTTAGTTTTCCTACACCAATCCAAGTTTGCAAAGGCTGCTAGGTGTCATAATTAAGGATGAGCGAGTATACTCGCTAAGGCACTACTCGTTCAAGTAATGTGCCTTAGACGAGTATCTCCCTGCTGGTCCATAAAGATTCGGGGACCGCTGCGGTTGACAGGTGAGTCGCAGGGGAGATGGAGAGAGATCTCCCCTCCGTTCCTCCCCGCTCTCCCCCGCGGCGGCGCCCGAATCTTTAACCCTTTCCAATCCAATTTGTATCCTGGTTTTCCTAGGGGGTTTACTCTTTTTCTGCTGTTATACAACGGCGCTATCTGCTGGCTAAAGCCAGTAATGCATGCAGTGACACGTTGGATAGGCTCCGACAGCAGAAAGTCTGGCAATATACAGTAAGAGAACCCCGACGGATGTCTTCCAACATCGGAGCTGCACAGCCCTAAATCATAATGTCTTCATAGGTCAGACAGTGGATTGGAAAGGGTTAAGGACGAGCAGGGAGATACTCGTTTAAGGCACATTACTCGAACGAGTAGTGCCTTACTGAGTATACTCGCTCATCCTTAGTCATAATGATAGATACTTACAAATTACCACATTTTAAAAACTGCACCCCTTAATGTATTAGCTGAGAGGGTCAGGAGTATTTTGACCCCACATTTATTTTTAGGAATTAATGCAATTTAGGAGACCAAATAATATTTAATGTTTAGAAAACATGTCCTTTTCAAGACCTTTTTTTTTCTATATTGCACATCAAAAGGAGGATTGAACCTCCGAAATGGATACCCCTGTTTTGTCTCGTGTTCACAAGTATACACATTGTGGCCCTAATGTTATGTCTGTATGCACCACTGGGCCCAAAAAGAAAGGAGTAGTCAGTGGCTTTCTGAACAGACTGTTACAATCGTGTGAGCAGATAAAGCAGAGGGCCCACACGATCGTGACTAAAGGAGTGGTAGTCTAGTAGTATACACGCACACAGGGAACACAGGAGAGTCACACAGTATCCAGGCAACCAAGCCAGTGCTACAGGGAGGATGACAGTGGCCCTACCTAAGCGGGGACATCAGCCGAGTAAGAGGGCGGCCCAGCGATCTTAAGAACTGGGCCCTAGCAGATCCGAGGAGCCACACCACAGAACAGGAGTCATACACATGCCACATAACAGACACCGCCAACTGCATCAGGAGCAGGACAGGGCGCACCGCCAACTGCATCAGGAGCAGGACAGGGCGCACCGCCAACTGCATCAGGAGCAGGACAGGGCACACCGCCAACTGCATCAGGAGCAGGACAGGGCACACCGCCAACTGCATCAGGAGCAGGACAGGGCACACCGCCAACTGCATCAGGAGCAGGACAGGGCACACCGCCAACTGCATCAGGAGCAGGACAGGGCACACCGCCAACTGCAACATATAGTGAAAACCAGACAGACTCCACCCAATTCAGATTTTCTAATTTATTGCTAGTGTGGATGTTACACCAAGGTTCATTCCGTGATATAGACAAAAGGCCGCTGTGTTTATGGCTCTTTTCTGTTTACTGCATTGCAGTAAAATATTGCGCAGTTTTTCAGGATCCTCCGTCATAATTATTTTAAAGAAAAAGCGTATCTAAAAAAAGTGAGTCACTGGGAAAAAAACAGTTCATAAAAAGAAGGGTTTCAAGATTGCTGAACGTCGAGGGTCTCTTCACTGTCTGCCAGCCTTCCCGTTCTCAAGGACGTCAGATCTGCAGGAAATGGCGAGAAATCAGCAGGTTAACAGTCACATCCCACCAGTATTACTGATTCCCAGATCCGCTCAACCCACTTACAATGACCACTACTCCCCCAACCTGGACAGAAGAATTAGACATACATACATACAGGCATGCACGCATGTATACACACAGGCAGGCACGCACGCACGCACGTATACAGGCATGCACGCACGCACGTATACAGGCACGCACGCACGTATACACGCATGCGTGCACGTATACACGCATGCGTGCACGTATACACGCATGCGTGCACGTACGCACGCACGTATGCACGCACGTACGCACGCATGCACGCACGCACGTATACACGCATGCAGGTGCGCATTCATCCGTGTATATCCGTGCATGCATGCGTGTATACGTGCGTGCGTGCATACGTGTGTATGCGTGCGTGCGTACGTGCGTGCATACGTGCGTGCGTACGTGCACGCATGCGTGTATACGTGCACGCATGCGTGTATACGTGCACGCATGCGTGTATACGTGCACGCATGCATTATGTACACACGCATGCACACGTACGCACACGTACACGCGTGCACACATACACGCGTGCACACATACACACATGCACGCATGCATGTACATATGAGCAGATGCAAGCAATGAAAAATTTGGCAGATGCAGCAGCTTACCTCGCCAAGTGACGTCAGGTGGTGTCCTAGCGAAGCGAAATTCCTCTCCAGAAGAGCCGTCCTCTCCAAAAGGCGGGGGGCAAATGTGAGATCAGCACCTAAAACGCCAATCTCCGGTTCCGTACGTTGTACAAAACGCAGCCAAATGTCAGGTTCCTCTCCACACGAGTCGTCCTGTGGAAAACGGAGAGCATATCACCACATGCAAGCGAAAACCTGCAAATATGCACATATCAGGTGATGCAGGAGAAAACCTGCAAACATGCGCCAAGTATGCGCATATCAGCAGATGCAAGCGAACACCTGCAAATATGCGCCAAATATGCGCATATGAGCAGATGCACGCGATGAAAATTTGGGCAGATGCAGCAGCTTACCTCACTGAGTGATGTCAGATGGTGTCTGAGCGAAGTGAAATTCTTCTCGAAACGCGTCCAAACGTCAGGATCTTCTCCACACGTAATTTTGCAATAAGGCGCACAAATCTGCAAAAAAAGACAGGTTGCGCCAGGTGGCGTCGCGCAAATCTCAGGTGACGTACTCACCACACGTAGCGCACAAATCTTGGGTGTTGTCTCCACACGTAGCAGCGCACAGGGCACAAATCTCAGGTGACCGCGTAGCGCACAGCGCACAAATCTCAGCTAACCGCGTATCCACACGTAGCGCACAGCGTAGCGCACAGCGCACAAATCTCCGGTGACCGCGTCTCCACACGTAGCGCACAGCGTAGCGCACGGCGCATTAATCTCAGGTAACCGCGTATCCACACGTAGCGCACAGCGTAGCGCACAGCGCACAAATCTCAGGTAACCGCGAATCCACACGTAGCGCACAGCGTAGCGCACAGCGCACAAATCTCAGGTAACCGCGAATCCACACGTAGCGCACAGCGTAGCGCACAGCGCACAAATCTCAGGTGACCGCGTCTCCACACGTAGCGCACAGCGTAGTGCACGGCGCATTAATCTCAGGTAACCGCGTATCCACACGTAGCGCACAGCGTAGCGCACAAATCTCAGGTGACCGCGTCTCCACACGTAGCGCACAGCGCACAAATCTCAGGTGACCGCGTCTCCACACGTAGGCGCACAGCGCACAAATCTCAGGTGACCGCGTCTCCACACGTAGCGCACAGCGTAGCGCACAGCGCACAAATCTCAGGTGACCGCGTCTCCACACGTAGCGCACAGCGTAGCGCACGGCGCATTAATCTCAGGTAACCGCGTCTCCACACGTAGCGCACAGCGTAGCGCACAGCGCACAAATCTCAGGTGAGCTCGTCTCCACACGTAGCGCACGGCGCACAAATCTCAGGTGACCGCGTCTCCACACGTAGCGCATAGCGTAGCGCACGGCGCACAAATCTCAGGTGACCGCGTCTCTACACGTAGCGCACAGCGTAGCGCACAGCGCACAAATCTCAGGTGGGTACTCACCACACGTAGAGCACAAATCTTACTCTCCCATCTTGTAAATTGGGGAAAAGGCTCCAACCATCAGCTTGCTTCCTCCGTAGATCAATACTGTTCAAAATCCGCGGGCAAATGCAAGGCTCTGTGACGTCACAGCCCACGTGACGTGCGGGCACAGCTCATCGTGCACGGCAATGCTCGGGCACGCCGCTGAGTCACGTGATGCCGATTCCAGCCAGCTGATTGGCTGAATTGGCCGCGCTGTAGAACTGCGGCAGAATGTGTTAATATGCGTGCGGACAGCATATTACAACTTTCGGCCGCAGTTCTCCGGCGCGGCCGATTCAGCCAATCAGCTGGCTGGAAGCGGCACCACGTGACACAGCGCATTGCCGTGCACGATGAGCTGTGCCCGCGCGTCACGTGGGCTGTGACGTCACCGAGCCTTGCATATGCCCCGCGGATTTTGACCACTATTGATCTACGGAGGAAGCAAGCTGATGGTTGGAGCCTTTTCCCCAATTTACAAGATAGGAGAGTAAGATTTGTGCGCTACGTGTGGTGAGTACCCACCTGAGATTTGTGCGCTGCGTGTGGAGACGCGGTTACCTGAGATTTGTGCGCTACGCTGTGCGCTGCGTGTGGAGACGCGATCACCTGAGATTAATGCGCCGTGCGCTACGTGTGGTGAGTACCCACCTGAGATTTGTGCGCTACGCTGTGCGCTGCGTGTGGAGACGCGATCACCTGAGATTAATGCGCCGTGCGCTACGTGTGGTGAGTACCCACCTGAGATTTGTGCGCTACGTGTGGAGACGCGATCACCTGAGATTAATGCGCCGTGCGCTACGTGTGGAGACGCGCTCACCTGAGATTAATGCGCCGTGCGCTACGTGTGGAGACGCGCTCACCTGAGATTAATGCGCCGTGCGCTACGTGTGGAGACGCGATCACCTGAGATTAATGCGCCGTGCGCTACGTGTGGAGACGCGATCACCTGAGATTAATGCGCCGTGCGCTACGTGTGGAGACGCGATCACCTGAGATTAATGCGCCGTGCGCTACGTGTGGAGACGCGATCACCTGAGATTAATGCGCCGTGCGCTACGAGTGGAGACGCGCTCACCTGAGATTAATGCGCCGTGCGCTACGTGTGGAGACGCCGTCACCTGAGATTAATGCGCCGTGCGCTACGTGTGGAGACGCGCTCACCTGAGATTAATGCGCCGTGCGCTACGTGTGGAGACGCGATCACCTGAGATTAATGCGCGGTGCGCTACGTGTGGAGACGCGATCACCTGAGATTAATGCGCCGTGCGCTACGTGTGGAGACGCGATCACCTGAGATTAATGCGCCGTGCGCTACGTGTGGAGACGCGCTCACCTGAGATTAATGCGCCGTGCGCTACGTGTGGAGACGCGATCACCTGAGATTAATGCGCCGTGCGCTACGTGTGGAGACACGCTCACCTGAGATTAATGCGCCGTGCGCTACGTGTGGAGACGCGCTCACCTGAGATGAATGCGCCGTGCGCTACGTGTGGAGACGCGATCACCTGAGATTAATGCGCCGTGCGCTACGTGTGGAGACGTGCTCACCTGAGATTAATGCGCCGTGCGCTACGTGTGGAGACGCCGTCACCTGAGATTAATGCGCCGTGCGCTACGTGTGGAGACGCGCTCACCTGAGATTAATGCGCCGTGCGCTACGTGTAGAGACGCGATCACCTGAGATTAATGCGCCGTGCGCTACGTGTGGAGACGCGATCACCTGAGATTAATGCGCCGTGCGCTACGTGTGAAGACGCGGTCACCTGAGATTAATGCGCCGTGCGCTACGTGTGGAGACGCGATCACCTGAGATTAATGTGCCGTGCGCTACGTGTGGAGATGCGCTCACCTGAGATTAATGCGCCGTGCGCTACGTGTGGAGACGCGCTCACCTGAGATTAATGCGCCGTGCGCTACGTGTGGAGACGCGCTCACCTGAGATTAATGCGCCGTGCGCCACGTGTGGAGACGCGCTCACCTGAGATTAATGCGCCGTGCGCCACGTGTGGAGACGCGCTCACCTGAGATTAATGCGCCGTGCGCTACGTGTGGAGACGCCGTCACCTGAGATTAATGCGCCGTGCGCTACGTGTGGAGACGCTCTCACCTGAGATTAATGCGCCGTGCGCTACGTGTGGAGACGCGATCACCTGAGATTAATGCGCCGTGCGCTACGTGTGGAGACGCGATCACCTGAGATTAATGCGCCGTGCGCTACGTGTGGAGACGCGATCACCTGAGATTAATGCGCCGTGCGCTACGTGTGGAGACGCGATCACCTGAGATTAATGCGCCGTGCGCTACGTGTGGAGACGCGATCACCTGAGATTAATGCGCCGTGCGCTACGTGTGGAGACGCGCTCACCTGAGATTAATGCGCCGTGCGCTACGTGTGGTGAGTACCCACCTGAGATTTGCGCGACGCCATCTGACGCGACCTGACTTTTTTTGCAGATTCGTGCGCTACGTGTGGAGACGCCACCTGAGATTTGTGCGCTACGTGTGGTGAGTACGTCACTTGAGATTTGCGTGACGGCACCTGACGCAACCTGTCTTTTTTTGCAGATTTGTGCGCTACGTGTGGAGACGCGCCACCCGAGATTAATGCGCCTTATTGCAAAATTACGTGTGGAGAGGATCCTGACGTTTGGACGCGTTTCGAGAAGAATTTCGCTTCGCTCAGACACCATCTGACATCACTCAGCGAGGTAAGCTGCTGCATCTGCCCAAATTTTCATCGCGTGCATCTGCTGATATGCGCATATTTGGCGCATATTTGCAGGTTTTCGCTTGCATCTGCTGACATGCGCATATTTGGCGCATATTTGCAGGTTTTCGCTTGCATCTGCTGATATGCGCATACTTGGCGCATATTTGCAGGTTTTCGCTTGCATCTGCTGATATGCGCATACTTGGCGCATATTTGCAGGTTTTCGCTTGCATCTGCTGATATGCGCATACTTGGCGCATATTTGCCGGTTTTCTCCTGCATCACCTGATATGCGCATATTTGGCGCATATTTGCAGGTGTTCGCTTGCATCTGCTGATATGCGCATATTTGGCGCATATTTGCTGGTTTTCTCCTGCATCACCTGATATGTGCATATTTGCTGGTTTTTGCTTGCATGTGGTGATATGCTCTCCGTTTTCCACAGGACGACTCGTGTGGAGAGGAACCTGACATTTGGCTGCGTTTTGTACAACGTATGGAACCGGAGATTGGCGTTTTAGGTGCTGATCTCACATTTGCCCCCTGCCTTTTGGAGAGGACGACTCTTCTGGAGAGAAATTTCGCTTCGCTAGGACACCACCTGACGTCACTCGGCGAGGTAAGCTGCTGCATCTGCCAAATTTTTCATTGCTTGCATCTGCTCATATGTACATGCATGCCTGTATGCGTGCGTGCGTGCATGCGTGCCTGTATGCGTACGTGCATGCGTGCCTGTATGCGTACGTGCGTGCGTGCCTGTATGCTTGCGTACGTGCGTGCCTGTATGCTTGCGTACGTGCGTGCCTGTATGCTTGCGTGCGTGCGTGCCTGTATGCTTGCATGCCTTATGTATGCGTGCATGTATGTATACATGCATGTATGCTCACCCACTTACTCAGCCACCCCTTCTCTCTCACACACACACTTGCTGTGTTAAATTCGTCTTATTGGCCGGAAAAGACATTACATTAGATTTGAGTATTTAATTCCTTTTTTTAGCAAACGTACAGGTTCCATCACAATACTGCACCAAATTTCCACTAACTGAACAAACCTTCGGAGAAACATACCAATTGTCCAAATAAGATATCTTTATCTATTAAAGTAGGAGTGAAGAAAAGCAGGAACAGTGTGTTGCCTATAGATGTTTAGAGATGTATTAGGCAATAACTATGCAAACCCACGGAACTAAGCCAAATGCAGGCAGGGTTAATTTTTTTTTTCTTCCTCCTTCTAGGTCAGCTGATACGTTTTGGTCAGAATCTTGCACTGTGGTAACCGTTTCCGGTGCTCACAACCACAGAGTTGAATCACCAGAGAGCCAGATGTTGGCTCAGGAGGACGCTTAAAAGCTGGAAATGGCCCATCACCTGCTATGGAAATACATCATCAGGATCTGATGGAGCAGTACGATGAAGATTGTCAGGTTGCATGTGATGCTGCTCACTGTCCCTCGTTAGTCGGTTCAAAGTTTATACACTAAGCTATTTATCCCCTTAGAGAACAAGCCTGTTTGCGCCTTAGTGACAGACCGAAAATTTGGAATTTTACATGTGTCACTTGACATATCATAAGTCCGTAAAGGTTTTGCATATCCAAGTGACTGTGACATTTTTTTCTTCCCCTTGTTGTACTTCTGTTAGGTAGTAAAAAAGGACTGTTAAAAGTTGTGTATATTTATTAAAATTGCTACTTTGCACAATTTTAAATTTTCATTTTTTCACATTGTCAAATGTCATATATAAAATAAGTGCAAACATGCTCTACAAATCTCTGCGAACATATATATTTCCATCTGTTCACTTTATTCTGGATGCACGGTTTAAAACTTTTGTAAATTAATTTTTTCCATTTAGGAGACGTACAAATTTAACATTACTTTTCAGAATTTAGAGGAACAGTTAGTTTTCCTCCACCAATCCAAGTTTGCAAAGGCTGCTAGGTGTCATAATTAACCCCTTAACGACGGCCCCATCGGGAAACTACGTCCTCAGAAAGTGGGCCTTAATCCTAGAGGACGTAGTTTTATGCATCCTCTTTGGATTGATGCCCACTGGCCTGAGGACGTGACAGCTCCATGCTGTCGGTGCCCGCAGGTAGCCGACAGCATGGAGCTGTCATCCCATAAAATGTCATCATAAAATGAATAGCGCCGATCGCAAAAAAATAAATAAAACAGTGTAAAAAAGTAGTAATTCAGCTGCTATGATGGATCGGATCCATCACGGCAGCTGAAAATACTCACACGGCTTGTCGGCGGTGTCCCCCGGAGATCTGGTCCTCCCGGACCCGCCGGCGGCCTTCTGCGCATGCGCGCCAGACGATGACGGCACGCGCACGCGCAGAAGCCCGGGTGTCCCCGGCAAATTTAAAATCTCCTGGCTCCCGGCTCCTGAAGGTAGCCGGGAACCAGGAGGTGTTACCGGACCACTGTGAGCGGTCCCCGGGCCCGCGATCACCGCTATCCATTGCGAAAGCGGTGATCGCGAAAAAGTTTAAAAAGTAAAACAAAAGTAAAGTTTCACCTCCCCTCATGGATCGGATCCATGAGGGGAGGTGAAGATACTCACCCCCGGTCCTCTGCGATGTCCCGATGTCCCGGGACCCGAAATCCCCGTCTGCGCATGCGCGCCCGATGATTGACATCGGGCGCGTGCACAGAGGGGCTCGAGCCCCGGGAAATTCAAAATTGCTCTGCTCCTGGCTGCCATGTGTAGCCAAGAGCAGAGGGATGTCACCAGGGACATGATCACTGTCATCCAATGGATGACAGTGATCATGTAAAGTAAAAAAAAAAGTGCAAAAAGTAAAAAAAAATAAATAAAAAAAAAGGGGTAAAAGGTAAAAAAAAAAAAAAAGTGCAAAAAGTAAAAAAAAAGTTTTAAAAAGTTAAAAAAAGCTTGCGTTTCATCTCCCCCCACGGATCATATCCGTGAGGGAGGATGAAATGACATACCTAAGGCCTGCGGATTTATCCGCGGACCTCAACCCAGCTTCTGCGCACGCGCCCGTCACCAATGTGGCAGGCGCATGCACAAAAGCCGTGGTTTTTTAAAATCTCCCTGCTCCTGGCTACAAAACTTAGCCGAGAGCCTGGAGATTTCACGGAGGGCCGCGGTGAGCGGTTCCTGATCACGTGTTCGCCGTTATCCAAAGAATAATGGCGATCACGTAAAAGTTAAAAAAAAGGTGAAGCTTCATCTCCCATCTCGCATCTCTTCAGTGAGTGATGCGATCGGTGAGAGGAGATAAAATTTTTTACCGGAGGCCTCCATATTTGCACCCCGACGCAATCTTCTTCCGTGAACTTTCCCGTATTCTGCGCATGCGACCGCTGGCAAAACACCGGACACATGCACAGGAGTCGGGGAGTCCAGGAAACTTAATATCTCCTTGCTCTCGGCGACCAACGGTCACCGAGAGCCTGGAGCAGTGACGGGTGGCCTCGTTGAGCGGTCCCCGGTCACGTGAAAAAATGGTAGCGATCTACCTTTGGCTGGTCTCACATGACCGGATAGGAATTACGGATTCCGCATGCGTTTGATTAGCAGTAATACGCAGATCAATCGCATTGGATTACACAATTCCGCTCACATTAGCGGGTTGGAATTGCGTAATCCACTCGCAGAAAAGAGAACGCAGCAGGTTCTATTTTACCGCGGATATCCGCAACATAGAGCCCATTGTGCTCCATGGTCATGGATATACCCGCAGCCCATACGCAACTACATTGTATACGGGCTGCGGGTACCCGCGTCATCGCTAAGCGACGGTGCGGGAAATACAAACAACAACAAAAAAAGTGTACTGCGCATGACCGCCGGGGAAGTACGCAGTTATGCGCAGTACATTACGCGGCCGTACGCAGGGTCACAGCCGGCTGTGTGAGCCCGGCGTTATTCAGACCGCTACCTGTAATACGCAATTTACAAGAAGCCCCGGGAACGCTCGCCTTCCTGCAGTTCCAGGAGCAGCTTGTTGAGCGCCTTCTGTGTGAGACCGCCGCACCTCAGCAAGCTTACGGAGACTCACAGAGCGCCACTTTTTACACCCCATCCCCGCCACTGAGGTCAAGAAATGACTCCCAAAAAGCATGAGAGGAGGGGGGATACCCGGTTTTATTGCCCCATGTGCCCATCCCAACCAGCCTCCATAATTACCCGTCTTTGGAAATACTACACAGTTCACATTATTACTTTTATCTAAGATTTGGGGAATGCCGAAAAGGGCGTAGAGGGGGGGGAGGGGATTTTAGGGAGTCAATTTTTATTCCGTACAAATGAGCAATGGGGCCTGGAATTTATTCAGTTATGCCCTGCAATCCAACGGGTGTTCCCTCCATTATAGGCCTTGCCATGGGCCCTGTAAGTAGATTAGGGCCACAATGGGTATGTTTTTGAACACGGGACAAACGGGGGTATCCATTTGGGGGTGAACGTCTTCATTCCTATGTACACTGTACAAAAAAAAAAGTTTTTAAATTGACAAAATTGCCAAAAAAATGAAAATTTTAATTTTTTTCTTCTGCTTTGCTGAAATTTATTCAAATACTGTGTGGTCAAAATACGCAGTACACCCCTAGATGAATTCGTTAAGGGGTCTAGTTTTTAAAATGGGGATATTTGTGGGGGTCTTTATAGTTTTGGACGCTCAATGACTCTATAAGTGGGCAATGGGGCCTGGAATTTATTCCGTTGTACCCTAAAATCTAACGGGTGCTCCTTCCATTATAGGCCTAGCCATGCGTCCTTTAAGTAGATTAGGGCCACAAGGGGTATGGTTCTGAACACGGGACAAACAGGGGTATCCATTTTGGGGTGAAAGTCTTCATCCCTATGTGTGCTGTACAAAAAAAACAGTTTTTAAATTGATACAACTGCCAAAAAATGAAAATTGTAATTTTTTTCCTACTGCTTTGCTTAGATTTATTCAAAAATTGTAGGGTAAAAATACACAGTACACCCCTAGATAAATTCGTTAGGGGGTCTAGTTTTCAAAATGGGATCATTTGTGGGGGTTCTCTGTCGTTTTGGCCGCTCAAGGGCTCTACAAGTGTGCAATGGGGTCTATCACCTTCATGCTAAATTTCTGTTCTGAAAGCCACCGACTACTCCTTTCATTTTGGGCCCCGTTGTGCATCCAGACAAAAGATTAGGGCCACAATGGGTATGTCTCTGAACACGGGACAAACAGGGGTATCCACTTTGGGGTGCAAGTCTTCATTCATGTGTGTGCTGTACCAAAAAAGCAGTTTTTAAAACGACAGAATTGCCAAAAAAACGAAAATCACAATTTTTTCCTTTTGCTTTGCTTCAATTCGTTCAAAAACTGTGGGCTCAAAATGGGCAGTACACCCCTAGATAAATTCATTAAGGGGTCTAGTTTTCAAAATGGGGTCACTTGTGGGGGTTCTCTTTGATTTTGGCCGCTCAAGAGCTCTACAAAAGTGCTATGGGCCTAAAACTCCTTCAAGGAAAATCTATGTTCTTAAAGCCACCGACTACTTCTTTCGTTTTGGGCCCCATTGTGCATCCAGACATAAGATTAGGGCCACAATGGGTATGTCTCTGAACACGGGAGAAACAGGGGTATCCATTTCTGGATGAAAGGCTTCATTCATGCGTGTGCTGTACAAAAAAAGCTGTTTTTAAAATGACAGAATTGACAAAAAAATGAAAAATCACAATTTTTTCCTTTTGCTTGGCTTGAATTCATTCAAAAACTGTGGGGTCAAAATGGTCAGTACACCCCTAGATAAATTCGTTAAGGGGTCTAGTTTTCAAAATGGGGTCACTTGTGGGGGTTCTCTTTGGTTTTGGCCACTCAAGAGCTCTACAAAAGTGCTATGGGGCCTAAAACGCCTTCAAGCAAAATTTATGTTCTGAAAGACACCGACTACTCCTTTCATTTTGGCTCCCGTTATGCATCCAGACATAAGATTAGGGCCACAATGGGTATGTTTCTGAACATGGGAGAAACGGGGGTATCCATTTTGGTGTGTAAATCCTCATTTTCATGGGCTCTATAGGAAAAAAAATATGTCTTTAAAATGACATATTTGCAAAAATATGAAATTTTATTTTTTGTCCCCTAAATTGAACTAATTCCTGAAAAGAATTGGTGGGGTCAAAATACTCATGACACCCCTCAGTGAATACACTAAGGGGTGTAGTTTTTAAAATGGGGTCATTTGTGGGTGTATCTATTATTCTGACACTTATGAGCCTCTGCAAACTTGGCTTGGTGCAGGAAAACAAAGTGCTCCTCAAAATGCTGAAAAGTAATGTTAAATTTGTACGTCCTCTAAATGGTTAAAAAAAACACAAAAGTTTTTCAAGTGTGCATTCAGAATAAAGTAAACAGATGGAAATACATATCTTATCAAAAATTTGTACAGTATGTTTGGACATATTTGAGATATTACGGTTGAAAATGTGAAAAAATGAAAATTTTTTCAAAATTTTTCCAATATTGGTACTTTTAATAAATATACACAAATTATATCGGTCTCTTTTTACAATCTAAATGAAGTACAACATGTGGCGAAAAAACAGTGTCAGAATCACTGGGATATGTAAAGCCTTTACGGAGTTATGCCACGTTGAACGACGCATGTCAGATTTCCAAAATTTGGCTCCGTCACTAAGGCGCAAACAGGCTTCGTCACTAAGGGGTTAAGGATGAGCGAGTATACTCGCTAAGGCACTACTCGTTCGAGTAATGTGCCTTAGACGAGTATCTCCCTGCTGGTCCATAAAGATTCGGGGACCGCTGCGGCTGACAGGTGAGTCGCAGGGGAGATAGAGAGAGATCTCCCCTCCGTTCCTCCCCGCTCTCCCCCGCGGCGGCCCCCGAATCTTTAAGGACGAGCAGGGAGATACTCGTTTAAGGCACATTACTCGAACGAGTAGTGCCTTAGCGAGTATACTCGCTCATCCTTAGTCATAATGATAGATACCCTTACAAATTACCACATTTTAAAAACTGCACCCCTGAATGTATTCTCTGAGAGGGTCAGGAGTATTTTGACCCCACATTTATTTTTAGGAATTAATGCAATTTAGGAGACCAAATAATATTTAATTTTTAGAAAACATGTCCTTTTCAAGACCTTTTTTTTCTATATTGCACATCAAAAGGAGGATTGAACCTCCGAAATGGATACCCCTGTTTTGTCTCGTGTTCACAAGTATACACATTGTGGCCCTAATGTTATGTCTGTATGCACCACTGGGCCCAAAAAGAAAGGAGTAGTCAGTGGCTTTCTGAACAGACTGTTACAATCGTGTGAGCAGATAAAGCAGAGGGCCCACACGATCGTGACCAAAGGAGTGGTAGTCTAGTAGTATACACGCACACAGGAGAGTCACACAGTATCCAGGCAACCAAGCCTGTGCTACAGGGAGGATGACAGTGGCCCTATCTAAGCGGGGACATCAGCCCAGTAAGAGGGCGGCCCAGTGATCTTAAGAACAGGGCCCTAGCAGATCCGAGGAGCCACATCACAGAACAGGAGTCATAACAGACACCGCCAACTGCATCAGGAGCAGGACAGGGCACACCGCCAACTGCATCAGGAGCAGGACAGGGCACACCGCCAACTGCATCAGGAGCAGGACAGGGCACACCGCCAACTGCATCAGAAGCAGGACAGGGCACACCGCCAACTGCAACGTATAGTGAAAACCAGACAGACTCCACCCAATTCAGATTTTCTAATTTATTGCTAGTGTGGATGTTACACCAAGGTTCATTCCGTGATATAGACAAAAGGCCGCTGTGTTCATGGGTCTTTTCTGTTTACTGCATTGCAGTAAAATATTGCGCAGTTTTTCAGGATCCTCCGTCATAATTATTTTTTTTAAAAAGCGTATTAAAAAAAAAAGTCACTGGGAAAAAACAGTTCATAAAAAGAAGGGTTTAAAGATTGCTGAATGACGAGGGTCTCTTCACTGTCGGACAGCCTTCCCGTTCTCAAGGACGTCAGATCTGCAGGAAATGACAAGAAATCAGCAGGTTAACAGTCACATCCCACCAGTATTACTGATTCCTAGATCCGCTCAATCCACTTACAATGACCACTACTCCCCCAACCAGGTCAGAAAAATTATACATACATACATGCATGCATACATGCGTGCATGTATTCATGCATGCATACATACATGCACGCACACATGCATGTACGCATACATGCATGCATGCACACATGTATGCATGTACACATGAGCAGATGCAAGCAATGAAAAATTTGGCAGATGCAGCAGCTTACCTCGCCGAGTGACGTCAGGTGGTGTCCTAGCGAAGCGAAATTCCTCTCCAGAAGAGTTGTCCTCTCCAAAAGACGGGGGGCAAATGTGAGATCAGCACCTAAAACGCCAATCTCCGGTTCCGTACGTTGTGCAAAACGCAGCCAAATGTCAGGTTCCTCTCCACACGAGTCGTCCTGTGGAAAACGGAGAGCATATCACCACATGCAAGCAAAAACCAGCAAATATGCACATATCAGGTGATGCAGGAGAAAACCGGCAAATATGTGCCAAATATGCGCATATCAGCAGATGCAAGCGAACACCTGCAAATATGCGCCAAGTATAAGCATATCAGCAGATGCAAGCGAAAACCTGCAAATATGCGCATATCAGCAGATGCAAGCGAAAACCTGCAAATATGCGCCAAGTATGCGCATATCAGCAGATGCAAGCGAAAACCTGCAAATATGCGCATATCAGCAGATGCAAGCGAAAACCTGCAAATATGCGCCAAGTATGCGCATATCAGCAGATGCAAGCGAAAACCTGCAAATATGCGCCAAGTATGCGCATATGAGCAGATGCACGCGATGAAAATTTGGGCAGATGCAGCAGCTTACCTCGCTGAGTGATGTCAGATGGTGTCCGAGCGAAGCTAAATTCTTCTCGAAACGCGTCCAAACGTCAGGATCCTCTCCACACATAATTTTGCAATAAGGCGCACAAATCTCGGGTGGCGCATCTCCACCCGAGCACAAAAATCTGCAAATAAAAGACAGGTTGCGTCAGGTGGCATCGCGCAAATCTCAGGTGACGTACTCACCACACGTAGCGCACAAATCTTGGGCGTTGTCTCCACACGTAGTGCACAAATCTCGGGTGTTGTCTCCACACGTAGCGCACAAATCTGCAAAAAAAGTCAGGTCGCGTCAGATGGCGTCGCGCAAATCTCAGGTGGGTACTCACCACACGTAGCGCACAGCGCATTAATCTCAGGTGATCGCGTCTCCACACGTAGCGCACGGCGCATTAATCTCAGGTGATCGCGTCTCCACACGTAGCGCACGGTGCATTAATCTCAGGTGACCGCATCTCCACACGTAGCGCACGGCGCAATAATCTCAGGTGATCGCGTCTCCACACGTAGCGCACGGCGCATTAATCTCAGGTGATCGCGTCTCCACACGTAGCGCACGGCGCATTAATCTCAGGTGAGAGCGTCTCCATACGTAGCGCACGGCGCATTAATCTCAGGTGACCGCGTCTCCACACGTAGCGCACGGCGCATTAATCTCAGGCGATCGCATCTCCACACGTAGCGCACGGCGCATTAATCTCAGGCGACCGCGTCTCCACACGTAGCGCACGGCGCATTAATCTAAGGTGACCGCGTCTCCACATGTAGCGCACGGCGCATTAATCTCAGGTGATCGCGTCTCCACATGTAGCGCACAGCGCATTAATCTCAGGTGATCGCGTCTCCACACGTAGCGCACGGCGCATTAATCTCAGGTGATCGCGTCAGCGAACGGCGCATTAATCTCGGGTGACCGCGTCTCCACATGTAGCGCACGGCGCATAAATCTCAGGTGATCGCGTCTCCACATGTAGCGCACAGCGCATTAATCTCAGGTGATCGCGTCTCCACACGTAGCGCACGGCGCATTAATATCAGGTGATCGCGTCTCCACACGTAGCGCACGGCGCATTAATCTCAGGTGAGCGCGTCTCCACACGTAGCGCACGGCGCATTAATCTCAGGTGACGGCGTCTCCACATGTAGCGCACGGCGCATTAATCTCAGGTGATCGCGTCTCCACACGTAGCGCACGGCGCATTAATCTCAGGTGATCGCGTCTCCACACGTAGCGCACGGCGCATTAATCTCAGGTGATCGCGTCTCCACACGTAGCGCACGGCGCATTAATCTCAGGTGAGCGCGTCTCCACACGTAGCGCACGGCGCATTAATCTCAGGTGACCGCGTCTCCACACGTAGCGCACGGCGCACAAATCTCAGGTGGGTACTCACCACACGTAGCACACAAATCTTACTCTCCCATCTTGTAAATTGGGGAAAAGGCTCCAACCATCAGCTTGCTTCCTCCGTAGATCAATAGTGGTCAAAATCCGCGGGGCATATGCAAGGCTCGGTGACGTAACAGCCCACCTGACGCGCGGGCACAGCTCATCGTGCACGGCAATGCGCGGGCACGCCGCTGTGTCACGTGGTGCCGATTCCAGCCAGCTGATTGGCTGAATCGGCCACGCCGGAGAACTGCGGCCGAAAGTTGTAATAAGCAGTATCAGCACATGATCAGTCACATGGGGTGGGTGGGGCCCTGAGTGGGAAGGACAAGTGTGTGGCTACTGCTGTTGGAGATTGCTGCCCCCTCACTGAAGTGCCCACTGATTTCCCATGACAACAGCCCAGATAAGCGAATCCCCACATATGCCCCATAACAGTCTGGATATGCTGGGACTTGTAGTCCTGGCCTCGTGTTCCTCCTCTCTGTAATGTTATCTATATCGTAACAGCCATTGCAGATTGCCTTTGGTGTAGCCTGAACGATTGTGTGTCAGATCACGGTATAATGTAATACTACGGTACATCATACTGCAGGAGTCATCAATCCTACCCAACAAAAAGAGTAAAATGTTTTATGAACTCTTAAAAATTTTTTTAAAGTCTTATAAAAACCCTTTATTTATTGTAAAAATGGGTAAACGTATCTGGCGTTGCTGCGTCTGCAAAAGTCCTGTTTATTAAAAGTAACACAATCTCGCACAGTGAACGTCATCAGAAAACAAAAATACGCAAAAGCAGAATTGCTCTTTCTTTCGTCGCCCCGTTTCCAAGAAAAAAAATTTAATAGCAATAAAAAAAAATTAAGAAATAAAAATAAATCGCATGTACTCAATTTTAATTTCCATTTGTTACAGTTTGTCATTGAACTGCACTTGCGATTGCATTAAAAATGATAACTACTTCCGAGCCACACAGTATATTTAACATCATCCAAATGTTCAGGTTTAATCAAAATCACCAACATATTTTGAAATTGATTAGCATTCACCAAATCTACCCACATCTGCCCTTTACAACCGCCCATACATCTTCTGACGGCGGCCGTTAAGGGGGTTTAATCTGTAGCGCCGTCTATTGACTTCAATGGAAGCCATCCGCGCCGATATAGAATATGCTGTGAATTTCCCTCCACGAGCAGAAAAATCACAATTGATTTCCACTCAAGGACAGGAAAAAGCGATTTTCCATTGTATGCTATAGCAGGTATTTGCTGCGGAATACGGAGGCAGACGCCCGCTACGGATTCCGCAATGCAACTACGCCTGTGTGCATTTGGCCTTAGAATAAAGCAATTATTTTAATACAAGTAGACTATTGTGCATAGTAAGGGTTGTAATGTGCAAAAACTCCCACCATTCTCTTAGGGGCCCCTCCATGCACCCTTATTCTTACAGAGTCCCCCACTTAACCTAAATGTGTAGGGATCAGGTATGGGGTATGCAAGTTATATGGAAGCTAGGTTTTGCTGTAGAACAAAGGGCCAAATACATGCAGTACAAAACAGCAATGGACATAACCGCCTATGTCTTCCTCATCCTTCACAGTCGTAGATATGGTCTCCATGCAAATCCACAGTAGAAAACACGCAATGCATCAGCCACGAGTGAACATGCGCTAATAGCGCCCATGTATAGCATTACACAACACTACACTGTATCGATGTGTAGAAAGTGGTAAGACATGAGTTCAGTATCAGACGAACAATTGTCTGTATTTTTACTCTAGAATCTAGTAATAACTTATATAGAATATAACTAAAAATAACACTAGTTGGTTTACCACAAAAAAAACTTTATTTTTTTTTATTGCAGGGGTTCATGGTAAATATAAAGGTTGGACAGCAATTTTCTCAGTATGTGATAAACGCCTTACAAAACCCTAGCATACAATGAGAATACCCCTTTTGTACAATGATACAAGATCTGGTGAGGATACAGAACAAGAAGAAATACATCTTATTGTAACAAAACAGACAATATTCTGATATTTTATCAGATGTGAATAATAAAAAATAACATCCACCTAAATAGATACCTATAGTAATGAAAAAAACACTTTCTATATAGTATAGAAAATATGACACAATAATTTTAGATATGATGTCATCAGTAAGATTCTGAACCATCTGTTCTGGGTATGAAATACAAATGGAATCTAGTTCTTACCACTACGACGTCTTTCAAGTTGTGTTTTAACACTCCAATTCTGGTTTTCATCTTTTATGTAGAAAACTACATGAGGGGAACCATGAAAGAACCACGGGGTGAATATATGAGCCAGAGGACCCTTTCCCACATAGTTTCATTCCATGTCAGTCTTTTAAACCAGACAGAAACCAGGACAGAGCAGCACCAGAGTGTTAAAACACAATGTGAAAGAAGTCGAAATAAAAAAAACACACAAAACTTTTTGGGAGTGAAGCTACATTTAATCTTCAAACTAGTCAAATCAGTCTATATATCCGATGTTCAACCACAGCTGAACTCAGGGTAATGCGTTTATCGTTCTCTGAAGATAAAAAAGACTAATCCCCTGGGTGAATTTTTAGATGCGCGATCAGGCCTGCTTTCTGGGAAAAACATTTCCCACATTCTGAACATGCAAATGGTTTCTCCCCTGTGTGAGTTCTTAGATGTGCAGTAAGGCTTGCTTGCTGGGCAAAAACTTTCCCACATTCCAAACATAAAAATGGCTTTTCACCAGTGTGAGTTCTTAGATGTGCGATAAGACCTGTTTTCTGGGCAAAGCTTTTGTCACATTCCGAGCATGAAAAAGGTTTCTCGCCGGTGTGAATTCTCTCATGCGCAGTAAGACCTGATTTTTGGGAGAAACATTTCTCACATTCCAAACATTTATACAACTTTTCCCCTGTGTGAATTCTTATATGTGCAAGAAGGCCTGCTTTTTGGGCAAAAAGTCTCCCGCATTCCATACATGAAAAGGGGGCCTCTTCTAAGTAACTTCTCTGATGTTCAACAAGATCTGATTTCTCAATAAAAGATTTCTCACATTCTGAACATGAAAACCGCTTCCCTACATTGTGAATTTTCTGATGGAGAACCAGTCCTGACTTCCTAGTGAAACTTTCTGCACATTCTGAACATGAAAAAGGCTTCCCAACTGTGTGAATTCTCCGGTGTTTAATAAGATCTAGCTTCTTGGTGTAACATTCTTCACAGTCTTGACATGCAAACGGCTTGTCTCCCAGTTGAGTTTTTTGATGCTGGATTACTTTCGTGTTTTTAGTTATACTATTGTCAGATTCTGAACATGAAAACTCCTTCCTTTTGTGAACTGTGTGATGTCTAGCAAGATTGCATTTCTTGATAAAACGTCTTCCACATTCCGAACATGAATATGGCATCTCTTCAGTGTGATTTCTCTGCTGGTGAATTAGTCTTGATTTGTCAGTAGACTCTTTTCCACATTTCCTACTTAAAAACAGTTTATTTCCTTTGCAGAATTTTTTATGTTTAATAAGAACTGATTTGTGGACAAAACATTGACCACATTTGGAACACGGAAACCGTTTCTTTCCTGTGTGAATTTTGTGTTTAGCAAGATTTGATTTACTAGAAAAGTATTTTGAGAACGCCATTACCCCTCTGTGAATTCTCTGCTGATGAGTAAGATATGATTTCTGGTTAAATTGTTTGCTACATGAAAACTCTGTCACAGTTTTAGGACTTTTTGGATGATTACAACAACTGTCTTTCTGTGTAAGGCATTTCACGTAGTCAGAAGACGGAAGTAATGCAGTGTCCGTCAAAGCCCTCTGAATCAGTCTACTTGCTTCCTTTCTAAATTTGTTCTCCAACTCAGACCTCAGAAATAATTCATGGCCACAATGTCCTCTAATTGTATCTGATCTATGAAGAAAAGGTTGCTCTTGCTTAGAAGGAGAAGATGAATGATCTCTGCTGTTGTGCCTTGAATCAATCATTTGGGTAAAGAGGTTTCCTGCTGCAGAATCGTGTGTGATATTCTCTACTTCTGCTTCACAGTATGGTAAACTGTAGAGACTTCCCCTCAAATCCTTGCTGTAGCCATCTACGGAAAATTAAATGATTATTGTTAATATTCAACTGTTTCACACACAAAGTAAATACATATATATATATATATCCTCTGTAAAGATTTCTGTACCATGTCTAATGCATAAGTAAAAGACAAACAGGCCATGTACTGAGATACTGTGATTTTAATACATAATACCTCTAGTGGTTTGGATACATATGTGTTTAACCAATAATATACCTGTTGGTCTAGGAAGGTTTAGATATCCATAAATAATATCTTTGATGGTCTAGGGTTGACATATATCTCCAAACATTGTCCAAGCGACTTCTAACAAGAATTGGAATGCACGAATAGATCACAGATAGTCAACCACACAATCCAAACACCTCAGGGTGGGGCAATGATGCAAAGTCACATAGAACCAGAATCCATGGATCCAATATGAAAACCATAAAGTAGGTGTGACAGCATCCAGGGAGCAGTAAAAACATAGTATGTATTCTTGCATAAGCAGCAATGTCTCAACCAACAGGTGGATTCTCTGGATCTGGTTTTAGTGTATATTTTCATTATTCATGATAAAGGTTTGGAGGCAGTATGTAACAAGCTTACCATCTCAGACCTTTAACCGGAGTATGCACAATGAGCGCTATTGGAGTTCATACTCCGAAAGAATTATTTTCTTTCTGGGAAGGTGTTCTACCAGCAGTGCCTGGAGATGGCCATGGGGTCCAACGTGGCCCCTAATTATGCTAATATCTGTATGCCCACCGTACCCATTGCTCCAGTACGTCCCAAAAGTACTCAATCGCATGAATGAATAGCTATTACAAAATGAGCAGCTTTTTATTTTACCCAAGCCCTTCCCAGCATGCCGTTCGGCAAACTCAGCATTTGCATATTTGTTGATTTTCTGCAATGTCCAATTACTTTTGTCCATATAATGTGTGTATGTATATTTTATATTTATATACCGTATTTTCCGGCGTATAAGACGACGCCCCAACTGTCGACTTATACGCCGGGAATATGGTATAGAAGAAAAGAAAAATCAATACTCACCTCCTGCCGCGATACTGCAGGCTGTCTCTCCCTCCTTCACACCGACAGAGCATTGCTTTTTGGAGGCGGGGCTTGAATGCCCCGCCTCCAGAAAGCTAATGCTCTGATTGGCTAACTCAGTGTGGCATCAGCCAATGAAAGCCGGCGCTGTGTTAGCCATTCAATGATGACATTGAATGGCATTCAAGCCCCGCATCCAGAAAGCAATGCTCTGTCAGCATGGAGGAGGGAGCGACAGCCTGCAGCAGTGCTGCAGATCATCGCAGAACGCTGAGGGAGGCGAGTATTAATTTTTTTTTCCTACAGCTTATTCCCAGCGTATAAGACGACCCCCAACCTTGGACAAGATTTTCCAAGGTTAAAAGGTCGTCTTATATGCTGGAAAATATGATCTATAATAGCTTTATTTATATAGCACGAAACATATTCCACAGCGCTATATATAAATATATTATGTACATACACACACACACACACACACACTTACTTGATAAAAGACCTGTTGGTCAAACATTGCCGCTTATTGAAGAATGAAGACGGTGTTTTATCTGCACCCAGGGTGCTGTCACATCTACTTTATGGTTAGGAACTGGAGCGCAGTCAGACTGTGAGAGTCCAACTGCATTCAACTTCCAGATCCTAATGGGATTCAGATCAGTGCAAATAGAACAGTGTGGTCAATGCATTCAGTGTGCGAGTGCTCCGGCTGATTCATACTCTACGGAGAGACAATGCGCCATATGAAGCCGCTTCCCCAGATTTGTTGCACCGAGCCCAATAATATAATATTATGATGGGCTATGCCAAATGACAATGTTATAGATGTGATACATGGAGTAATGTTTGTTGTATTCAGGAGCATAAAAATCTATTCATACTATGTTCATGGATATAAGAACATTATCAATATAAATGGATATTACAGAATACACATGTTGGCCAGTAACATAGCAACACAGTCATATAGTATGTTAGGCCGAAAAAAGACATCTGTCCATCTAGTTCAGTCTATTACCCCCAATGTTAATCCAGAGAAAGGCAAGAAAAAAAAATCATAGATTTTTCTTTGCCTCCCCCTGGATCAACATTAGGGGAAAATAGGCTGAACTGGATGGACAGAGGTCTTTATTCGGCCATACATACTATGTTACTAGCCAATATGCATATTCTATAATGTCTATTTATACTGATAATGTTTTTATATCCACGAACATAGTATATATAGATTGTTCTGCTTATGAAGGATAGGTGATAAAAGTGTGATCGGTAAGTCTCACCACCAAGAAAATGGATCATGCATGTACGGCATTGCTCCATTAATTTCAATAGAGCTGACGGGAATAGCTATAAGCGCTTGGCTATCTCTAGCAGTCCCATGCATGTTCGACTACTGCTCCATTCAATATTGTCCTCACTGCAGTGAGAACAGAGGGGAACGCATGACTCTCATTCTCAGGAGTGTCGGGATATCAGCGGTGAGATCCTCACCAACTAGGTGATAAAAGTCAGTCTTGGCACAACCTCTTTAACATGACTAGTTTTTGTATTAACTTGTAATTACTTACCTGGACTTATGTTTGCAGGTATCGTGTCCTCCTTATATTGATTAGGTCCCCTCTCATACAGCCTCTCTTCCTCCATAACTTCCACATTAATATCTAGGAGTTCTTCACCCTGGATCAAATAATACAACTTTACAAATTAAATACCTTCAGAGTGATGATCAGCCATGGTTTATGGAAAATGTCCTACACTGAGCTGTGGCTAACTACTTCTATAACTGATGCTTTTACTTCCCGTGGTGAGCCACCCCATTAACACAGTTGTAGGAACATTCCTATGAAGAAAATACTTCCATCGTGGAGATGGAAAATAGGCAAATAGTATGTGGAACACTGTGGTCCATAAGAGTCAGCTGCATTGACCCCAAAAAAGAGTCAACTGAATATATATATATATATATATATATATATATATATATATATATATATATATATATATATATTTATTTATTTTAATTCTTTATTTATCATTTTCAAATTTTCGTTCAATAACAAGATATGCATTTCTGTAACACTAACACATGAATTGGGATATTTTCCCTATCTTTTCTTATAACTGAACAACTCCAGAGAGAAAAGGGAAAATGGAAAAAGGAGAAAGATACAAATAAGTAATGGAAACAATGCAAAAGTACCGGTTGGAGTAATCATTTCCAACCTGGTGGGTTACATTAGGACTTACTTCTTGACATTTGTTTGTCTGGTAGATTATTCAGTGCCTACTTCGGCCGTTCTTTCACATAAACACATTCACAAGGGGAAAAACGTTTGGGGAAAGCTACAGATAAGACGAGAGCAGAAGGTGGGTCGGGTATGTCATATTGAGGGTATTATGGAAAACATAACCTCTTATATTCTTCAGAATTCTGGAAATCCATCCAATGGTACCATGTCTTAGCAAATTTTTCTTGCGTACCTTTGATTGCTGATGTGAGGTCCTCCATCTCCATGATCCAATTTATCGTGTTGAACCACTGCTTAACAGTTGGTGGGGAGGTCTGTCTCCAGAGTCTCGGGATGCAAGATCTTGCAGCACTTATCAGGTGGCGTAATACTGACTTTTTATAGACCGATCTAGGAATATCACAGTGGTGTAGGAGAAACAGAGCAGGGGATTTTGGTAAAGGAAATTGTGTAAATTTGGAAGCAATTCGCCACACTTCCGTCCAAAAGCTCGCCAGCACCTGACACTTCCAAAAAACATGCAATAGTGTACCTTGTTCGGCCCCGCATCTCCAGCACATAGGGGAGACCGAGGGGAACATCCGATGTAGACAGGAGGGCACCCTGTACCAACGCGAAAGGATCTTAAATCCCGATTCCTTAACCTGGCTGGATATTGAGGATGAGTGTGTAATTACATAAATTTTTTCCTTTTCCTCTAAGCTCAGCTCAATGTTGAGATCTTTCTCCCATTGCTGAATATAGCTGGGGGAAGTGGTCTCCGGGTGGGAATTAAGTAACATAGTAACATAGTATGTAAGGCCGAATGAAGACATTGTCCATCTAGTCCAGCCTGTCTATCCTACTGTGTTGATCCAGAGGAAGGCAAAAAACCCCAAGGCCAGAAGTCAATTGGCTCTTTTGGGGAAAAAATTCCTTCCCGACTCCCTAATGGCAATCAGACTGTTCCCTGGATCAACCCCTAATAGTTCCTACCTGCCTATATACCAGGATTGACACTTAAACTAAAATTTATATCCTGTAATATCCTTCTCCAGAAAGACATCAAGCCCCCATTCTGGACTGTGTGTGTCTGGAGGGGCCCACCTTGCTACATATAGATTCAAATTGCGTCTTAGGGCGAGAGAATGTGCTTGGATGAGGAAGGAATGTTAGAAAGTGCCTCAGCTGAATAGATTGACAGAATGGGAGCCTGGGTAGGTCAATCAGGGCCCCCAAATCTGTCCCCGAGAACCAATGACCTTCACGTAGAAAATCACTTTTCCGGATTCTACCATTCGCAAGCCAGGTTCGGAAGATTTTGTTCTCTATGCCTGGGAGGAATTCAGGATTTCCGAGTATCGGGAACATGGGGGAAGGTGTAGGCGAGATGCCTGTATTAGTGAAAATTTTGGTCGCAATCACCATTATGGGACCAATCGTAGAATGACGTGCTAGATTCGTTGTTACCTGGTCCTGTAGCCAAGGAGGGGCTTTAAGAGACACTGAGGCAGACAGTTGTTCTATTTCGATCCATTATTTAGGGTCTTGGTGTCTGTACCAATCCACTATACGGGCTAGGTGTGCTGCCTGGTAATATTGGGGAAAGTTTGGGAGACCCAGCCCTCCTTCATTTTTTGGCCTGGTCAACGTGCTACGGGCTATGCGGGTTGGTTTATCAGCCCATATAAACTTGGTCATAAGCGAGAGCAATTGTTGGAAAAATTGCTTGGGTATGTGGATCGGCAGGGCTTGAAATAAATATAGCACTCTTGGGAGAATGTTCATTTTGAAAATCGCGCTTCTACCGAACCACGAAAACAGGCTCTTTGTCCAAGTGTTTAAGTCTTACCTAATCTTATTTGAGAGTTTTGGGTAGTTCGCGGAGTAAAGGTCTGAGGTGGTGGGCGTGAGGTTGATCCCTAGATATAGAATCTAGTCTGTTGCCCAGGAAAACAAGAAGGACTCCATGAGGTCGTTTATCAGGTGTTGAGGGAGCGAGATATTCAGAGCCGCCGATTTATGATAACTGATTTTAAAGTTGGATAGCTGGGAGCATCTGTTGATTTCGGATAGCAGATTAGGCAAGGAAAGTCGGGGGCTAGTTATTAAGAATAGTAAGTGGTGTGCATATGCTGCAATTTTATGCTCCGTGCCTTCTAGTGTTATCCCTCTGACATTGGTATTAGAACGGATATGTCCTATCAGAGGCTCTAAGCATAATATGAAAATTAGAGTCGAGAGGAGGGTTGCCCTGTCTCGTACCATTTGTAATAGAAAAGGGTGCCGAGAACTGACAGTTTACCCCTACCAAGGCCGTTGGGTGGGAGTAAAGACTAGTAAACCACTGTAGCATATTAGGGCCCATTCCCAGTTGCGATAGGGTAGCAAACAAGAAATCCCAGTCCACTCGGTCGAAGGCTATATCCGCGTCTGTGGAGAGTAGACAGGCGGGTATGGAGTGATTTTGGGCGTAATAGATTAAGTTGATCGCTTTTGTCATGTTATCTCTAGCCTCTCTGAGCGGAACAAAGCCCACTTGGTCTTTATGGATCACCCGTTGCAAAAGGGGGGAGATCCTGTTTGCTAGGATTTTGGAGAATAGTTTTAAAGCGACGTTTAACAAGGATATGGGCCGGAAACTGCGAGGGGTCTTTGCCTTCCTTAGGGATAATGGTGATATGAGCCTTTAGAGTATCTCTAGGCAATTCATTTCCCGACATCAAAGAATTAAATGCCGGTATAAATTGAGGTGAGAGGGTCTCAGTGAATTTTTTGTAGTGCTGTAGTGTGAGCCCATCTGGGCCCGGGGCTTTCCCTGTATGGGACTCGGAGAGGGCTTTTGTAAGCTCTTCCTGTGTTATTGGAGCCTCCATTGTCTCTATCGCTTCCTGTGTGAACCTGCTCAGGTTCGACTGTTGGAGGTATTCTTGTATTAATACCCTTCGGGACGTCTTTTCCGGTTCTGAATGGGGGGACGGCAGGTTATAGAGCGTCTGATAATAATTGCGGAATGTTTCAGCTATCTGTTGGGGAGTGTGCAGAGTCGTGCCACTGGAGTTGTTGATGTGGGGGACAAATGCTCCAGCTCTAACTGTGCGCAGCGCGTGGGCTCGCGTACGGCTAGGTTTATTGCCAAATTCGTAAAAATGGCATCAGCATTTTGTCAAGTTCGCTTTTGCCTGATCCATGCAGTGTATGCATACTCTGTCCCTCAGTTGTGTTAGTTCCTCCCCTTGTAGTCTATCCTGGGTGGACTTGTGAGCCAATTCCAACGCCTGAATGCATTCTAACAGTTTGCTGAGTTGGGCTCCCCTCTGTTTCTTGACACGGGATCCGATGCTTATACACACCCTGCGAATTACACACTTGTGTGCCTCCCAGATTGTTAGTGGGTTTACGTCTGGGGTGTTGTTTTGTTCAAAGTATTCCTGCAAAGCCGTGTGCATCTCACTGAATATTACAGGGTCTCGAATTAGGGATTCATTGAGCCGCCATTGCCATTTTTTGTTGTGTAGATCGGGGAGTGATAACAAGAGGGTGATGGGGGCATGGTCAGAGAGCGTAATACTATCAATTTCTACTGATTTTAAGAGGGCTAGGGAAGAGTGGTGTATCGAGAAATAGTCTATTCTAGAGTACGTGTTGTGTGGGGGGGAGAAAAAGGTATAGTCTCTGGTGGTAGGATGCATAATCCTCCAAGCGTCTGTCAGTTGGTATTTATGGAGAATTTTCTTGAGCCTACGGTGTGCAGATAGTGGAAGGCTGCCGCTACCCCTGGTGGTGCCTACCTGAGGGTCTATAGGAATTTTAAAATCTCCCCCCCAGTATCAGGGTGCCCATCCTGAATTCATCTAACTCCTCCAGAACCCCTTCTAAAAAGGTAATCTGGTTGGTGTTAGGTGAGTATACGGAAGCAAATGTGACTGGTGTGCCAGCGAGCTTACCTTTCATGAAGAGATATCTGCCTCCTGGATCACTGCGTGTCTCCGTATGTTCCCATGGGACCGAATTGGCAATCAGCATTGAAACGCCCTTTGATTTGACTTCTGTGTTCGTGCTGTGGTAAACATTTGGGAATCTTGCATTCGTGAGTCTGGGAACTGCGTCGGAGCGAAAATGGGTCTCTTGTAGAAAGGCCACCCGCGCTCTCTTTTTTCCAAAGGAGACAGAGGATGGAGGATCTCTTTTAAGGAATATTTCAGCCCTGTGCATTAATAGAGAGAACTATAAGGTTAGCAGAATCCGAAGACATGGTCAATATTATATTTGTCGTCTACCCTGGATTAAGAGAAGAAAGGGGGAGAGAAGTGAAAGAGAAAGAAAAAAAAAAACACAAAAGGGGAAAAAAGGGGTGGGGTTGAGGGGTGGATGTAAAACGCTATTTATACGAACAAAGAAGGGGAAGGATTCAATAGTCAGCTGTATCAATCTGGCAGTCAAACTACTTTTAAATATTCAGGTAGTCCGGTCCTCCCCCAGTACAAGGAGGGACTGGAGTTCCTGTAACCCTACTTGGGGATACGTGGAAATGCGCTGGAAGAAAGAAAAACGCAGTCTCAGCACACTCTAACAATGGGAGGAAAAGGGAGAGCGTGTTTACGGAAAAAGGCGTTGAAAAAGAGATAAACGTGCCCTCTTTTTGTCACTACTCGCTCTGATCCAATCAATAAGAAAAAACTGAAATTCCTCAGAGCCACAGTCTGAACGTCCTAGACAGGTTTAGCATCTTAACATTTTCCCCGAGACGGACGGGGGAGCAGGGGGATTGTCTTGTTCTGTAACAGAAGGCATTCCCAGCTTCCTGTAGAATATGATAAGACAGTACTTAGCCTGAGATCACTCAAGTGTTCATTTGGTCATTTCCTTCTATTGGTAGAGTCCAATCTGTTAACGGGACCGCAGGTACTTCTAGGAAAGTGAACGTCGCTTCTAGGTCTGCTGGTGTTTTAACCCTACAGAGGCGACCTCTCCTGCGGAGTATTAGGTGGAACGGATGGCCCCATCTGTACGTTGCGTCCGCTCTGCGGGCTGCGTCTAGCAGAGGACGATTAAGCTTTCAACTGTTTAGGGTCAGCCTGGGTACGTCCAGCAAGATAGTGATCTCAGAGCCTCTGAAGTTTACCGGCCCCCTTTCCCAGGCTGAACGTAGAATATCCTCCCTCTGCCTGTAGAAGTGGACGCGGCAAATAACATCTCTTGGAAGATTTGTATTCCGCGCCCTTCCGCCTAGTAGACTGTGTACTCTGTCCAGCTCAATTACCCTATCTTCAGGGCGATGTAAAAGCTTCTTAAATATGGACGTAACGCAGTCGTACAGGGCTTCGGGTGGGATGTCTTCCGGGATACCTCTCAATTTCAGATTATTGCGGCGACCTCTATTTTCGATATCGTCTAGATGTAGTGTCAAGTCTCTGATCTGCCTTTGCCGTTTCTCTACTGTGAGGGCCAGTTGTCCATAGAGGGGGCAACCGCCGTCTGCTTAAGGGTAATAACACGTTCTGTAAGAGCTTGCACTGAGTGTCGCACTACTGAGATGGCCGCCTCGTGTTTCTCCTCAATCCTACGCAACTGCGTTTGTAGGTCTGCTTTAGTTGGTAATGCGCGCATCATGACCCACAGTGCCTGGAGGGTTTGTGTGTCGCTTGCTGGTGGTTCCGGCGGAATACAAGAGATCGGCGAAGCAGCAGTTTGCATTGTGTTGGGGTTCTTGCCGTATGGAATAAAGCCTGTGCTGCATACCATAGAGGCTGCTGTGTAAATGGTAGGGATAGTAGTGCTCTCACTATCTCTTCTGTGCTGGGTTGGTGGGGTTGCTTGTGCGTAGAAAGGGGCTGCTGTGTGGTTCAGGCTGCTCAGTACCTTTAGGCCTAATGTCCACTAGAAAAATACAATCCGCGCAGAATCTACCACGGATTTCCGTGGCAGATTCCGCACGGATTTGCTTTAAATGATTATTTTTTTGCATGCAGATATCCGCACACATTGCTATCAATGTGATAGCAATGTTGCCGATCCGCGGCAGAATGGAGCATGCCGCGTTTTTTCTCCCACGCGTGAAAACCACAATTCTTTTAAATTGCCATCCGCTGGTGCAAAAATCAATTTAATGGACCGCGGATGGCCAATGATTCCCTATGGGCAAAATCCGCTGCGGATTCTGCGGCGGAAATCCGCTGCGGAATCCACAATTCCATTTAGCTAGTGGACATGAGGCCTTATGGGACTATGCACTTGTCCCTGTGTGTTGAGGCATGTAATGTCTGCTGTGTTCCTGTCTCATCAGGTGTGCTTGGGGAGCCCTCCGGCAGTGAAGTCTCACTCCCCTCACTAACCCGCTCAGGTGCTGAGAAAGTCCTCTGAGTCGGCAGCGGCTCCCTTTCCGTGGCTCGCTGAGGGAACGGCTCCACGTGGCAGTCCGGCGCCATGTCAGGTCTCTGCTTCCCTCTCTCCGCGGCGCCCGATACATGCAGGAACCTGCTCAAGGCGGTGCCCGATGTCGGTGGGGGGGGGGTCTCCCCTCCACTTCCTTCCTCTTTTCATCTCGGGGATATGTGCTGGTAAGCTGGAATAGCTCTTCTTTAAGGTCGGCGGCAGCGGAGCTCCAGAGAGTGCGGCCTCACTCCAGCATGCCTAAGCCATGCCCCCCCCCGTATTGATATATATTGACGTTTTGCTATATAATGGTTTTGGATTACAGGGCGCATACGGCGACTGTTTTGGTTGGTGTCATCTTTGGGTTATTTTGGGTGATTGCAGAAGCAGGGACTTTAATCACCCACCGTATTTTTACTATGCTCCAGGATTAAAGCCCAGGACGAAGTGCTGTAAATTTACAGTGCTTGGTCCTTAATAGGTTAAAGAGTGAGCTCTGCTGCAGATCCGCATGAACAGTGGTGTATAACCCCCTAGAGTACTCATACCTCAGAGGGCATGATATATACCTCAAACTATGGTGTATAACCCCTAGAGTACTCATACCTCAGAGGGCATGATATATACCTAGAACTATGGTGTATAACCCCTAGAGCAGGGGTCCCCAACTCCAGTCCTCAGGGACCACCAACAGGTCATGTTTTCAGGATATCCTATAGTAAGAACACCTGTGGCAATATCTGAGGCACTGACGATAATTACATCACCTGTGCAACACTGAGGAAATCCTGAAAACATGACCTGTTGGCGGTTCCTGAGGAATAGAGTTGGGGAACCCTGCCCTAGAGTACTCATACCACAGTGTGGAATACCATTTTCTTACCAAATAGTCTATGAAGAGAACATTTGGTTAGAGATCCCTCTACCTGATGATCCTGAGAGACATTATGATCTTCCTCTGGACGATGCTGGGAATCCAGAGGACTGGGAGATCTCTCTGGTGGATTTATCTTACTGCATCCATCTGTAGGAAAAACATCAGCAGTGACTGAATGCATTATGTATAAGTGATGTTCTGATGATGGTGATATCTCGGTGACCATCAAAACTCTTGTCTGCTTTTCAGTTCTGTAAATTAAAGTGCTCTCTTACCCGATGATGCAAAGGGCTGTTCATTCTCCATCATGACGTCCTTGTACAGATCCTTGTGTCCTTCTAAATACTCCCACTCCTCCATCGAAAAATGGACAGTAACATCATGACATCTTAAAGGAACCTGACAACACAATGATACGGTCATCATCCAGCCATATTATCCCCCACGTATAATGTCCCAGCATCCCCAGCAGCCTCACCTCTCCAGTCAGCAGCTCTATGATCTTGTTGGTGAGATCCAGGATCTTCTGCTTTTTGTCATATATTAGTGAGTGATACGGAGCCTCCATGTTGGGGTTTTGGGTGCTGCACCATCCTCCTGACCCATAGGGACAGTTTCTAAGAGTAAGGGACTCGTCAAATATCTTCTTCACTACTGTGTAACCCTGTGGATGCACACTGATAAATGTCATTATTTACAGTACATTACCAAAATATTTAACCTCATTAGTCATTGCCCTGTATTTTTTTATGTCTTTGTAGGAGACCCATAGTTTCTAAGAGTATGGTACTCATCAAATATCTTCTTCACTACTGTCTAATCCTCAGGGTGCACAGTGATAGATGTCACTATATACAGTACATTACCAAAATATCTCATCTCAGGACTCCTCACCTCTCCAGTGATCTGATAGATGATCTCCAGGGTGAGGTTCAATATACTCTTGATCGCCTCCTTTCTGTCCTGGTCTACCCTTGGTGGTACATTCATGTAGAGGGCCATTATCTTGTAGAAGAAAGAATATGGAAACAGAGATATCAAAATCTGAGTTGTTGTAGCATTAAAAAAGTCAAATAGCTCTCCTTTAGAACAGTGAGCAAAACTGTGAAAAAATACTCCAAACATGACTCGGAAGAGGAAGTACCTGTGACAAAGTAGACTTGACATTTGGCAACGAGAAACATCTTTAAGAGGCTGCATCGTGTGAATAAAGAAAGATTTGGCATGATTCTCTATAATCCTTCAACTCCTCAGACAACATAGGGAATATTTACTAAAGAATGGAGAATACAGTAGACAATTTCCCAAGCAGCAGGAAAGTCATTCTGAACTCCTGTCCTGGAATATCTGGCAGAACGATGTCATTATCCATGAGAACACTGACAAATTCCCTATACAGAGTAAGTCAGTCATGTGGTAGCACCACACAGTAGCGCCGGTGGAAATACTGTATATATATCTGCTCCAGCTCCCTACGGTAGGAGTGTTTGTACAGTAACTCCAGTCATGGCAATGACCAGTGGAGCAGACTTTTAATGATTTGGTCGTAAGATAAATCACCTAGCTGCCAAATGTAAAATCAATGAATCGGGAACATACCATAAAATCTAAAGTAAATTTGCCTACACTATGCACACCTCCCAACTTTTCCAATCGAACGTTTTTTTGTATAGAAAAAGATTCCTTTCTGTGCTCCTACTGTGGACTTTAAGACAAATCCATTGTCATGGCAGACAGTTCTATTGTACTGTTTATATCATATGGTGGCGCGGATCGCAATTCCTGTAACTTTTCTAATCGGTGGAATATACAGCACTTCTCGGCAAATCCTGTCAAGTCCCATTCCAAATTGGCCTCATGTCCATAGCAAAACTGAATTGCAGATTTCCGCTACGGAATCCGCATTCGATTTTGCCCATAGGGAATCATTGGCCATCCGCGGTCAATTAAATTTAATTTTACACCCGCAGATGGCATTTTAATTGATCTGCGTTTTTTACATGCGGGAGAAAAAACGCGGTATGCTCCATTTTACCACAGATTTCGCACGGATCAGCCACATTGCTATCACATTGATAGCAATAGGTGCGGATATCCGCATGAAAAAAAAAATACCATTTAAAGCAAATCCGTGCGGAATCTGCTCCAGAAATCCGCAGTAGATTCTGCGTAAATTGTATTTTTCTAGTGGACATGAGGCCTAAGGGTCCGTTTAAATGAGCGGATTTATCGTTTGAACCAGCCAATGACGTCATCGTTGGCTTATACAGCCTGTTTATACAACAGAGACATCGTTGGCTCGTTTGAACAAGAAATCATTCAGGTCGTTCACAAACTAGAAAATGGTTCTAAAGCCATCCACAATGTCAATAAGAATGCATGTTCAAGGAAATAAACCTACTACAGATAAAGCAAGTCCTCATATATAACAAATCAGAAAGTGCTGCTGTAAATCATTTTCCATGTAGAGGACCGGCAATTCTTCTGGGTCCTATATAGTACACAAAGTACACCAGAAGAACAATATGGAGGCGTCCTCACCTTATGTTCAAAGGAGCAGCTGATCCTGGCACAGGTAAAGCACGTTTAGACCATGTACTAGCAGACTATACTGTAAAGAGACGCTACTAGACAGCCAATCAGTGCAGGCACTCCAATATGGACTGTAGATTGGCATTGCTTGTTGAATGTAGTTTCAAGTTAGAATTGTCCCAAAAAGACTTTTGTATGTTGAAAATATGGTGACCCGAGGAATGGTTAATTATGATTCGGTGCATCGGAGAATACAATGAGAAAACACCTAAATGACATTTTCAAGCCCTTCCGTTTTATTGTTCAGATGCAAGACATTATATAGTGTAGCATCTCCAACAAGGTAAACAATTCAAAGTCTACAGCACGTGTGACACTTTTCTCTTAAGCCCCATTTACACGCAACGGTTGTCGTTTGAACGAACAAATTAAGAACTTTTTAACTTTCACATGTTGAGTGTTTATAAAGATAACACTAGGCAACACAAACACCCACGATCTTTGTGTTCATGTTCGCTTATTGTAAAATAGAATGGAAAATAACTTTCATTCCGAAAAAAGTTTGCTTTTGTGGTCAGGACATCGATAATTAAAAATATATGATTCTGAATTTCGAATGGTTCAAGGACATACAGAGTGAGGGAAGAAATTACTGCAAATCATGAGCCAAAGTCAATATACAGCGCAGAGTATCTCCATACAGGTCAAAATGAATGAAAACATAATCTTACAAAGGCCAAACACAATCACCCAAGAAAAGGTACGGAACGATTATCGTTCAAAAAGTCGAAAGTGATCGATAATCGTTCAGTCTAAACGCCAACCAACCACTGAACAACAAACGATAACCATTCACTTTTTGTTCGTCATTCATTTTATGCAGGTGTAAAAATCATCATTGGCTCATTCGCTTATTTAATTTAACCCTTAAGAACCAAGTACAGTAAAATTACAGCGCTTGAGCCCAGGCTTTAATCCTGACCAGTAGGAAAAATACGGTGTGGGATTAAAGCTCCTGTAATCTTGCAGGAGCAGGTTGGGTCCTCAGCTGTAAGCCACAGTCAAGGACCTGGAGAAGGGATAAGCGTTTTGCCTTCTTTACGAGCTATAATGAGCATTATGTAGTGAAGAGAGAAAGCAGAAGTATTACTTCCGCTATTCAACGCGATGATCATGTGACCGCCGGGAGTTTCCTGCCACAGCAGAGCTGCAGGGTCCCAGCAGACCCTGATCAGCTCTCCCTGGTAATATTGTCACTACAGGGGATGTTTTCCCTGTAACTGGGGCTCCTAAGGATGCGGCTCCTATGGATGCCCAGAGACAGTGGGAAAGTGGGTACTTAAAAAAAGACAATGTGAATGACTCCCAGAAGACGTATATGACATCATGGGGGCCAGAGATGTAAAAATATAGTTACAGCAATAAGTTAAAAAAAAATTACAGGATAAAAAAAAAAATTATATAAACTACTCACCGTCAACGCCAACCACAGTATGCGCCAATCTGAGACTGTACAAATTTTACCCGTAATAAAAATAAAAAATAATTAAAAAAAAAAATCAGTGAAAAGAGATATAAAAATAAGCCCTATATGTCATGGGGAAAAAAATGCTGCAAAAATAATTTTGGTAGCTGAAGATAAAGAAATAGGGCAGTAAAACCGCCGCATGGGAAAAATCCCTAACAAGTGTCTGGTCCTCAAGGGGTTAAACTGCAATTTTTCAGTCCCTTTCACTCACTTCTACAGTGAATGTGAAATACTGAAGGATTCTCATTTGAGGGAGACAAGGATGACTCTGCTGTATAATCAGGCCGTAGGAGCTCGCGGGGACGTCAGTCGCTCATTCAAACCATAATCGGCTCCTCTAAAAGGGCCCTAGAGGCACACAAACATGAGCATTTACTAGTCCATCAATAGCTGCTGATTTTAGCAGGTAAAGGACCTTTAATGATGTCATGACCATGTGATCAGTCATGTGTGTGGGAGGAGTCAGGAGTTCATTTCAAGGGTTTATTTACAAGTTGATGTTTTTACAAGGATTCTTCCAAAATTGCAACTGTGTAAATTCTCTGATCCTGCGTAACATCTAACTTCACACGGGAGAGTGCGATATTGGGCCGTGAATCGCAGACTTTCTCCCATTGTTTTCAATGGGGAAACCTCACATCGCATCCCACCATGTGCACCTAGCATGCGGTGCGATGCTGCTGCCGGACCCGTTAAAAAAAATGGGCAATACGATGGCACGCCTAAAGATAGGTTGTGCCGCAGTTGTTTTCTGAGATGCGGGGAAAAAAATCACTCATGTGTATGACCCTATTCAAAAGAAGGGGGTTCATATTCAAGCGAGCTTTGTACTTCTCGCAATGCACAAATCTTGCATGATTGTCTCGGCCGTGTGATAACGACCTAAGGTTGTTTTTTCCGGTAAACCTTTTTGCACATTCGGAGGGCTTCTCCCTTTTGTGCAATCTTTGATGTTGAACTGTATTCGATTTCTTAATAAAAATATTTCCCACATTCTGACCATGAAAACGACCTCTCCCCTGTGTGAATTTGCCGATGTTCAATAGGACTACATTTATTTGAAAAGCTTTTTCCCACATTCAGGAGAGAACGACTTCTCACCTGTATGACATATCTGATGGTTAAGAAGGGCAGATTTCTTGGTAAAACATTTCCCACACTCTGTACATGAAGACAGCTTCATCCGTAAATGAATTCTTTGATGTCTACTAAGATTAGTTTTGTTTGTTCAACATTTTAAACACAAAAAAGGTTTTTCTCCTGTGTGAATTCTCTGATGGTCACCGAGACTCAGTTAGAGAAACATTTTCCATACTCGGAGCATAAATATGGCCTCTCCTGTGTGAAATTTCTGATGTTTATTAAGATTGGATTTAATTGCAAAATAATTTTCCACATTCAGAACATGTAAATAACTTCTCTCCGGTGTGGATCCTCTGATGACTTGTAAGATTTGATGGCAAAACATTTACCATATTCCAAACACGAAAACAGCTTCTCCCCTGAAAACAGCTTCTCCCGGAGTAAATTTTCAGATGTTCAACAAAACTTGATCTTTTGGTAAATTTTCTTGATTTAACCATTTCCCACATTCCAAACAATAAAATGGAAGCCTTCATATGTTTTCAGAGACCTCCTTCCTGGGCAGAAGGTTCCTAACTAGAGATGAGCGAGCACCAAAATGCTTGGGTGCTCGTTACTCGAGACGAACTTTTCGCGATGCTCGAGGGTTCGTTTCGAGTAACGAACCCCATTGAAGTCAATGGGCGACCCGAGCATTTTTGTATATCACCGATGCTTGCTAAGGTTTTCATTTGTGAAAATCTGGGAAATTCAAGAAAGTGATGGGAACGACACAGAAACGGATAGGGCAGGCGAGGGGCTACATGTTGGGCTGCATCTCAAGTTCCCAGGTCCCACTATTAAGTCACAATAGCGGCAAGAGTGCCCCCCCCTCCCAACAATTTTTACTTCTGAAAAACCCTCATTAGCAAGGCATACCTTAGCTAAGCACCACACTACCTCCAACAAAGCACAATCACTGCCTGCATGACACTCCGCTGCCACTTCTCCTGGGTTACATGCTGCCCAACCGCCCCCCCCCCCCCCCCGCACGACCCAGTGTCCACAGCGCACACCAAAGTGTCCCTGCGCAGCCTTCAGCTGCACTCATGCCACACACTGGCCTCATAGCCACACCACCCTCATGTCTATTTATAAGTGCGTCTGCCATGAGGAGGAACCGGAGGCACACACTGCAGAGGGTTGGCAAGGCCAGGCAGCGACCCTCTTTAAAAGGGGTGGGGCGATAGCCCACAATGCTGTACAGAAGCAATGAGAAATCCAATCCTGTGCCACCTCCATCAGGAGCTGCACACGTGGGCATAGCAATGGGGAACCCATGTGCCACACACTATTCATTCTGTCAAGGTGTCTGCATGCCCCAGTTAGACCAGGGTTTTTTATAAATAGTCACAGGCAGGTACAACTCCGCAATGGGAATTCCGTGTGCACCCACAGCATGGGTGGCTCCCTGGAACTTACCAGCTGTACATAAATGTATCCCATTGCAGTGCCGTGGACAGCAGAGCTAACGTCAGATTAAATGCAGGTGGGCTTCGGCCCACACTGCATGCCCCAGTCACACTGGGGTTATTTATAAGTAGACACAGGCAGGTACAACTCCCTATTGTGAAGTCCCTGTGGACCCACAGCATGGGTGGCTCCCTGGAACCCACCGGCGGTACATAAATAAATCCCATTGCAGTGCCCTGCTCAGCAGAGCTAACGTCACATACAATACAGGTGTGCTTTGGCCCACAGTGCATGCCCCAGTCAGACTGGTAATTTGTACCTTAACAGTAACCGCGTTGGTGGGAATGTGGTGGCGACTGCGGACCTAGTAGCGCGGTTTTATTTAGTTGGTTTTTGGAATGTGGCCAGGATTAAGTGGGCCGTGGCGGGGGGATGGTGGGGGGGGCTCTCTTGTTGTGAAGGTGAAATTCTTGGACTGCCACCAGACGGACCAATGCAAAGGTATTTGGCAAGAATGTTTTCATTGTTGGAGGAGGAGGGGGATGTTTTTGAGGCACTACGTGTCCTCTCCACGTATCCGTGGTTATATGCACCTTAACAGTAACCGCGTTGGTGGGAAATGGCCTCGCCACCATCATGTCTTTGGGAAGCCTCCGTTTCCACACCCCAGTGACATAGCATTAGCAGCGGTTTAGGCAGGAGCCCAGAATTAGTAACATTTCAGCGGTAGCATTAGGGACAGGCCCCAGTAACATATCACTAGCAGCATTATAGGGGGAGCACAGTATTAGTTCCATTTCAGTTGTAGTAGCAGTCCAGACAGGCCCCAGTAACAATTCCGAAGCAGCAGTATAGGGGGAGCACAGTCTTAGTTCCATTTCAGTAATAGTAGCAGTCAAGACAGGACCCAGTAACAATTCCGAAGCAGCAGTATAGGGGGAGCACAGTATTAGTTCCATTTCAGTAGTAGTAGCAGTCAAGACAGGCCACAGTAACATTCCCGTTGCAGCAGTTTAGGGAGATAACAGTCTCTTTCACATTTCAGTAGTTGCAGTATAGACAAGGCCCCAGTTACATTTATGTAGCAAAAGTGTAGGCCAACCCCACACACCTTGCTGTACCATGAGTGCAGGCGAAGCCCATAAGAATTAGTAGGATTACACTGTAGGCGAGGGCCCAAAAAATTGGTGTACCAACAGTACTAATGTACCTCAGAAAAATTGCCCATGCCCAACCAAGAGGGCAGGTGAAACCCATTAATCACTTTGCTTAATGTGGCTAAATTTGTAACTAGGGCTGTAGGCAGCCCAGTTAAAATAAAAATTGGTTCAGGTGCAAGTTTCAACGCTTTAATGAGAATTGAAACGTATAAACATTGTTTACTAAAGTAATATGACTGAGCCTTGTGGGCCTAAGAAAAATTGCCCGTTCGGCGTGATTACGTGAGGTTTCAGGAGGAGGAGCAGGAGGAGAAGGATGAATATAATACACAGATTGATGAAGCTTCCATCCGCGGGTGCAGCCTACGTATTGTTTAGGTACCGCTGCTGTCCGCTGGTGGAGAAGAGAAGTCTGGGAAAATCCAGGCTTTGTTCATCTGTCGGTTGACAGGTGGGTACGCTTATCCGCGATGATTCCCCCAGCCGCACTAAACACCCTCTCTGACAAGACGCTAGCCGCAGGACAAGTAAGCACCTCCAGGGCATACAGCGCGAGTTCAGGCCACGTGTCCAGCTTCGACACCCAGTAGTTGTAGGGGGCAGAGGCGTCACGGAGGACGGTCGTGCGATCGGCTACGTACTCCCTCACCATCCTTTCACAGTGCTCCCGCCGACTCAGCCTTGACTGGGGAGCGGTGACACAGTCTTGCTGGGGGGCCATAAAGCTGTCAAAGGCCTTGGAGAGTGTTCCCCTGCCTGTGCTGTACATGCTGCCTGATCTCCGCGCCTCCCCTGCTACCTGGCCCTCGGAACTGCGCCTTCTGCCACTAGCGCTGTCGGATGGGACTTTTACCATCAGTTTGTCCGCCAGGGTCTTGTGGTATAGCATCACTCTCGAACCCCTTTCCTCTTCGGGTATAAGAGTGGAAAGGTTCTCCTTATACCGTGGGTCGAGCAGTGTGTACACCCAATAATCCGTAGTGGCCAGAATGCGTGTAACGCGAGGGTCACGAGAAAGGCATCCTAACATGAAGTCAGCCATGTGTGCCAGAGTACCTGTACGCAACACATGGCTGTCCTCACTAGGAAGATCACTTTCAGGATCCTCCTCCTCCTCCTCCTCAGGCCATACACGCTGAAAGGATGACAGGCAAGCAGCATGGGTACCCTCAGCAGTGGGCCAAGCTGTCTCTTCCCCCTCCTCCTCAACGCGCTGAGATATAGACAGGAGGGTGCTCTGACTATCCAGCGACATACTGTCTTCCCCTGCCTCCGTTTCCGAGCGCAAAGCGTCTGCCTTTATGCTTTGCAGGGAACTTCTCAAGAGGCATAGCAGAGGAATGGTGACGCTAATGATTGCAGCATCGCCGCTCACCATCTGGGTAGACTCCTCAAAGTTTCCAAGGACCTGGCAGATGTCTGCCAACCAGGCCCACTCTTCTGTAAAGAATTGAGGAGGCTGACTCACACTACACCGCCCATGTTGGAGTTGGTATTCCACTATAGCTCTACGCTGCTCATAGAGCCTGGCCAACATGTGGAGCGTAGAGTTCCACCGTGTGGGCACGTCACACAGCAGTCGGTGCACTGGCAGATTAAACCGATGTTGCAGGGTCCGCAGGGTGGCAGCGTCCATCTTGGACTTGCGGAAATGTGCGCTGAGCCGGCGCACCTTTCCGAGCAGGTCTGACAAGCATGGGTAGCTTTTCAGAAAGCGCTGAACCACCAAATTAAAGACGTGGGCCAGGCACGGCACGTGCGTGAGGCTGCCGAGCTGCAGAGCCGCCACCAGGTTACGACCGTTGTCACACACAACCATGCCCGGTTGGAGGCTCAGCGGCGAAAGCCAGCGGTCGGTCTGCTCTGTCAGACCCTGCAGCAGTTCGTGGGCCGTGTGCCTCTTCTCTCCTAAGCTGAGTAGTTTCAGCACAGCCTGCTGACGCTCGCCTACCGCTGTGCTGCCACGCCGCGCGACACCGACTGCTGGCGACGTGCTGCTGCTGACACATCTTGATTGTGAGACAGAGGTTGCGTAGGAGGAGGAGGGTGGTTTAGTGGAGGAAGCATACACCGCCGCAGATACCACCACCGAGCTGGGGCCCGCAATTCTGGGGGTGGGTAGGACGTGAGCGGTCCCAGGCTCTGACTCGGTCCCAGCCTCCACTAAATTCACCCAATGTGCCGTCAGGGAGATATAGTGGCCCTGCCCGCCTGTGCTTGTCCACGTGTCCGTTGTTAAGTGGACCTTGCCACTAACCGCATTGGTGAGGGCGCGTACAATGTTGCGGGAGACGTGGTCGTGCAGGGCTGGGACGGCACATTGGGAAAAGTAGTGGCGACTGGCAACCGAATAGCGCGGGGCCGCCGCCATCATGTTTTTGAAAGCCTCCGTTTCCACAAGCCTATACGGCAGCATCTCCAGGCTGATCAATTTGGCTATGTGCACGTTTAACACTTGAGCGTGCGGGTGCGTGGCGGCGTACTTGCGCTCAAACAGTTGCACTATCGACGGCTGGACGCTGCGCTGAGAGACATTGCTGGATGGGGCCAATGACAGCGGAGGTGAGGGTGTGGGTGCAGGCCGGGAGACGGTCATGCCTGTGTCCTGAGAGGGGGGTTGGATCTCAGTGGCAGGTTGGGGCACAGGGGGAGAGTCAGTGGTGCAAACCGGAGGCAGTGAACGGCCTTCGGCCCACCTTGTGGGTTGCTTGGCCATCATATGCCTGCACATGCTGGTGGTGGTGGCTCCCCGGCTGATTTTGGCACGACAAACCTTGCACACCACAGTTCGTCGGTCGTCTGCACTCTCAGTGAAAAACTGCCACACCTTTGAGCACCTCGGCCTCTGCAGGGTGGCATGGCGCAAGGGGGCGCTTTGGGAAACAGTTGGTGGATTATTCGGTCTGGCCCTGCCTCTACCCCTGGCCACCGCACTGCCTCTTCCAACCTGCCCTGCTGCTGCACTTGCCTCCCCCTCTGAAGACCTGTCCTCAGTGGGCTTAGCAAACCAGGTGGGGTCAGTCACCTCATCGTCCAGCTGCTCTTCCTCCGAATCCTCTGTGCGTTCCTCCCTCGGACTTACTGCCCTTACTACTACCTCACTGATAGACAACTGTGTCTCATCGTCATCGTCCTCCTCACCCACTGAAAGCTCTTGAGACAGTTGCCGGAAGTCCCCAGCCTCATCCCCCAGACCCCGGGAACTTTCCAAAGGTTGGGCATCAGTCACGATAAGCTCCTCTGGTGGGAGAGGAACCATTGCTGCCCAATCTGGGCAGGGGCCCGAGAACAGTTCCTGAGAGTCTGCCTGCTCCTCAGAAAGTGTCATTTTCATGGAGTGAGGAGGCTGGGAGGAAGGAGGAGCAGCAGCCAGAGGATTCAGAGTTGCAGCTGTGGACGGCGTAGAAGACTGGGTGGTCGATAGATTGCTGGATGCACTTTCTGCCATTCACGACAGGACCTGCTCACACTGCTTATTTTCTAATAAAGGTCTACCGCGTGGACCCATTAATTGTGAGATGAATCTGGGGACCCCTGAAACTTGCCTCTCTCCTAATCCCGCAGCAGTTGGCTGCGATACACCTGGACCAGGAGCTCGGCCTGTGCCCACACCCTGACTTGGGCCTCCGCGTCCTCGCCCCCGTCCACATCCTCTAGGCCTACCCCTACCCCTCAGCATGGTGTATTACAAGTGAAGCAGAAACAGAACGGTGTAAATAAATGTGCCGCTTATTGGCCTGTGGTTGGAGGCTGACTTCGCTTACGGAACGCACAGCAGAGCCAGGAAACAATTTTGCGCACGCCTGTAGTGAGACGTAGGTGCGTATGACTAAGCTAGTGGAATTCACAGCGCAGAAGCAGTCAAGTGGCCAAAGGGCAGTGGTAGGCCTTAAGTATTTTGCTTTAATTTGTTTAAATGGTGAGCTGAAACAGCAGACAGATACTGTATGCAGCGTATATTATGTATACTGTTTCCCTCTGGCGCTATGACGGCGGTGATGTAACGGAGACAGCAGTAACATAGTAACATAGTAACATAGTATGTAAGGCCGAATGAAGACATTGTCCATCTAGTCCAGCCTGTCTATCCTACTGTGTTGATCCAGAGGAAGGCAAAAAACCCCAAGGCCAGAAGTCAATTGGCTCTTTTGGGGAAAAAATTCCTTCCCGACTCCCTAATGGCAATCAGACTGTTCCCTGGATCAACCCCTAATAGTTCCTACCTGCCTATATACCAGGATTGACACTTAAACTAAAATTTATATCCTGTAATATCCTTCTCCAGAAAGACATCAAGTCCCCTTTTAAACTTCTCTATGGATTTTGCCATCACCACTTCCTCCGGTAGAGAGTTCCACAGTCTAACTGCTCTTACAGTAAAGAACCCCTTTCTGTGTTGGTGATGAAACCTACTTTCCTCTAATCGTAGCGGATGTCCTCTTGTTACCGTCGTGGTCCTGGGTGTAAACAGATCGCGGGAGAGATCCATATGTTGTCCCCTCATGTACTTATACATGGTTATTTGGTCGCCTCTTAACCTTCTTTTTTCTAGAGTAAATAGTCCCAATTCGGACAGCCTCTCTGGGTATTCCAGTCCTGTCATTCCATGTATTAGTTTAGTGCCAGGAAACAATTTTGCGCACGCCTGTAGTAAGATGTAGGTGCGTATGACTAAGCTAGTGGAATTCACAGCGCAGAAGCAGTCAAGTGGCCAAAGGGCAGTGGTAGGCCTTAAGTATTTTGCTTTAATTTGTTTAAATGGTGAGCTGAAACAGCAGACAGATACTGTATGCAGCGTATATTATGTATACTGTTTCCCTCTGGCGCTATGACGGCGGTGATGTAACGGAGACAGCAGTGCCAGGAAACAATTTTGCGCAAGCCTGCTGTAACGCTTAGCTGCATATGAATTAGGACTACTACCCCCAGCAGACACGCAGTACACTGAAGACGGTCACAGGCACCCCAAATATAGTATTTTCCCCCAATTTTTTTGAAAAAGCCCACTGCCTATATAGACAGTATATCTCTTTCACTTTTCTGTCCCTGCCTCACCAGTACTGCCCCTATACTCTGTACAATGACTGCAGACTGAGGACGCAATGGTCTGCACGCCCGATATACAAAAAAAAAAAAATAATTGTGCAACACTGCTAAAAGCAGCCTCAACAGGAATTGCGTAATCCGAAAGTGCAAAATAGAACAGCATGTTCTATTTTTCTGCACGTATGTGCGAAATAGAGCCCATTGTTCTCTATTGTCGCTTATATACCTGCAGCACATACGCAACTACAGTGTCTACGGCCTGCAGGTATACAAAAAAAACAACAGGTCTACTGTGCATAACCGCTTGCGTAAGTACGCCATCATGCGTAGTACAATTTCGCTGCCATATGCAGCCGTATGTAGTTTCACAACTGCGATCACAGCAGCAAGGCACTGCGGGAGCCCTGTGGCGATTTACACTTACAGCTTTGTGAGCCTGGTCTTAACCCCTTCCGCTATAGGACGTACATTTACGTCCTGGAGCGTCGGGGTATGTATGAAGAGCGGTCGCGGGGCGACCTCTCTTCATACAGCGCGGGTGTCAGCTGTTTAGTACAGCTGACACCCGAGGGCAATAGCTGCTATCAGCCGTGCGGACGATTGCGGCTATTAAGCCTTTAACCTCTTGAGTGGCGGGTTTCTTACCACCCTGTCGTGCCCACCAGGGCAGGTTTTTTAAATGGGCCAATCATTTAATTTCAACTAATTTTCCAGTCGCGTTCCAAGAGCCATAACCTTTTCATTTTTCCATTGACACTGCCATGTGAGGGCTTGTTTTTTGCGGGACAAGTTGTACTTTTTGATGGCATCATTTTTGGGTATATATAATGTATTGCATAACTTTTGTAAAAAAATTTGTAGGGAGATTAGGGGAAAAAAAGAAATTCTGCCATTCGTTTTTTCGATTTCATTTTTACGGCGTTCAGCGTGCAGAATAAATAACATGATAACGTTATTCTCTGAGTCACACGATTCCGGCGATACCAAGTTTTTTTTATGATTTGCTATTTTTGTACATTTAAAACAATTTTTTTCTTAAAGGTTTGCTTTTGTGTTGCCACATTCCAAGAGCCGTAATAATTTTGTTTTACCATTGCCAGAGCCCCAGAAGGCCTTGTTTTTTGCGGGATGAACTCCAGTCTTCATTTATCTAATTTTTTGGAACATGTAAAATTTTGATCACTTTTTATTCCATTTTTTCAAGTGGCAAGATTAACAAAATCTGTAATTCCGGCATGCTTTTTATTTTTCACTGCATTCTCTGAGCAGCATAAATAATGTATTGAAGTAATTCTACAGGCCGGTATGATTATGCCAATACCAAATTGTAATAGTTTTTTTTTCTTTTTCATGACTTTTTCACACTTAAAAAAAAAAAAGTAATAAACGTTTAAATCACCCTCCTTTTGCCATATGTATAATAAAAAATCTAAATCATAAAAGAAAAATACATATTTGGTATCGCCGCGTCCGTAAATGTCTGATCTATAAAAATAGTGCATTATTTACTCTGCATGGTGAACGTAATCCGAAAAAAAAAAAGAATGCCACAAATGCACTTTTTCAGTCACCGTCTCCCAGATTAAAATGCAATAAAAAGCGAACAAAAAGTGGCATGTATTCCAAAATGGTACCAACATTAACTACAGGACATCCGCAAAAAATGAGCCCTTGCTCAAGTACGTCGATGGAAAAATAAAAAAGTTATTGCGCGCAGAAAATGCAGCAGAAAATGAGTTAAAAAAATTAAATGACTTTGAAAAAAATTACAAGTGCTACAGTAAAAAAAAGTTATACACATTTGGTATCGCAGTAATCGTACTGACCCGTAGAATAAAGTTATCAGGTCACTTTTGCTGCAGTTTGTGTGCCGTAGAAACAAAACGCACTGAAGGATGGTGAAATGTCATTTTTCTTTCATTTTACTCCACTTGGTTTTTTGTAAAAGTTTTTCAGTACATTATATGGTACTTTAAATTGCACCATTGAAAAATATAACTCATTCTGCAAAAAACAAGCCCTCATACAGTGACATCGATGGATAAATAAAGGAGTTATGATTTTTTTAAACAGGGAGAGGAAAAAAAGAAATGGGGAAAGAAGAAAAAAAAGGGACCGTGTCATTAAGGGGTTAAATAATGTACTAACTTCCTTCTCTGGGTCATTACGACGCAGGGATACCACATGTGTAATTTTATTTTACATTTTTCACAAAGTAAAGGGAGACAAGTGTTTTTAAATTTTATTTATTTAATTTTTTAAAATAATTTTTTACTTTTTTTTTAAAACTTTTTTATTTTTGTCCCATCAGGACTCCCTGATCACATTCTGGGGGTGACATAGACTGCAGCATGTAAAGGGTTAACACAGCAGAGATCAGAGGTTTTCTCTGATCTCTGCTGTAAGAGCTGGTGCCTAGCTGTCCTCTGACAGCCAAGCACCAGCTCTCCCTGCAACAGAGACCATCGGCTTGCTTCTGACAAGCCGATGGTCCCTATAGCAACCTGTAAACAAAGCAGCACATTAGAAGCAGGAGATTTCTGGAATATCAGCAATATCTTCCTGCTTCTCAATGTCCTGCTTTGTTCTCTGTGGGACTGTGCAGGCAGAGCACAATGCCACAATGCCTCTGCAGCTCCCATAGCGATACATAGCCCGGAAATCTTCCGGGCTATATCGCTATGAGCAGTGGAGCTCCTACCGGAAAATTTCCTGGCGTGCCACTCAAAGAGTTAAATGCCACCGTCAATTCTGACAGCGGCATTTAAATCCCCTGAACGATATTTAGGGGTCCCGTACGGCTCCCCCGCGGTGAGATCGGGGGAGCCGTGCAGGTGTCATGGCAGCCGGGGGCCTTCTGAAAGCATCAAAGCATTGCATGTTGTAGTCCCCCGGGGGGGGGGGGGGGGGCTTAAAAGAGAAGTAAAAAAAAAGATCAATAAAGTTTTTTTAATTGTAAAAAAAAAAGAAAGTTTAAATCAACCCCCTTTTGCCATATCTGTAATAAAAAATCTACATCATAAAATAAAAATACATATTTGGTATCGCTGCATCTGTAAAAGTCTGATCTATCAAAGTAGCACATTATTTACCGCGCATGGTGAACGTCATCCAAAAAAAAAAGAAGAAAGAACGCCAGAAATGCACTTTTTCAGTCATCCTGTCTTCCAGAAAAAAACGCAATGAAAAGCAGTCAAAAAGGTGTATGTATTCTGAATTACTAATGGAAACCACAGGACGTCCCGCAAAAAATGAGCCCTTGCTCAACTACGTCGACAAAAAAAGTTATTGCGCGCACAAGATGAACGCAGAAAATAATTGAAAAAAATTAAAGGTCTTTGAAAAAAAAAAAAGAGTAGTATAGTAAAAAAAAATTATACAAGTTTGGTATCGTAGTAATCATACCGACCCATAGACTAAAGTTAGCATGTTGCTTTTGTTGCAGTTTGTGCGCCGTAGAAACAAAACGCACTGAAAGATGGCGGGATGTGTTTTTTTTTCATTTTACTCAACTTAGAATTTTTTTAAGTTTTTCAGTACATTATATGGTACTTAAATAGCACCATTAAAAACTACAACTTGTCCCGCAAAAAACAAGACCTCATACAGCGACGTCGATGGATAAATAAAGGAGTTACGATTTTTTTAAAGGGAGGAGGAAAAAGCGAAAATGGAAAAAAAAGGGGGCCGCGTTTTTAAGGGGTTAATAGCAAAAAAAAAGGCACATTGCTTTTCTTAACCCCTTAGTGACCACTCATACGTGTTTTCACGTCCTGGGTGTCTGGGCTTTATTCTACAGGGCTGTAAAAACACCAAAGCCCTGGTGTCTGTGCATGTGACAACTCCTGGCTATCAGCTACCTCCTGTAGCATGGAGCTTTCATTGGGGGCCGCGGTGTGCGACCTCCAGTCATGCAATCTTCATTATCCAACAGATAGCGGCAATTGCATGAAAGCTTAAAAAAAAAAAGTTTAAGTCTCATCTCCGTGAGGGGAGATGGAACTACTCATCTCTGGCTGCGGCTATCTGGTCCTGTACGCGCAGAAGACGTGAGAGCCTGGGAAATTGGAAATCTCCCTGTTCCTGAAGCTGAAAGCCCGGATAATTCACAGAGGGACACGGTACGCAGTCTCCGGTTACGTGATTGCTGTTATCCAATGGATAGCGGCGATCATGTAAAAGTTAAAGTTTCACCTCTCCTCACGGATTGGATCGGGGAGATGAAATTACTTATCTAAGGCCCCCAGATTTATTCTCTGTCGAGATCTTTTTCCACTGACCTTTCCCAAGCTTCTGCGTATGTGCCTCTCGGCAAAATGGCGGACGCAAGTGCAGAAGCTGGGGAGGGCCCAGGAAAATTAACATCTCCTTGCCCCTGAGCCTGGAGAAGTGACTGGGGGCCGCGGTTAAGGTAGACTAATCTTCAACATTTTTTACTTTTACGTGATCGCTATTATCCATCGAATAACGGCGATCATGTGACCCGGTACCGCTCTCCATGGCCCTCGGTCACTGCTCCAGGCTCTCCGGTACCTTTAGTAGCCAGGAGCAAAATTTTAAATTTCCCAGGCCCTCCCCAGCTTGTGTCCACCATTTTGCCGATGGCCACATGCACGGAAGCTGGGAAAAGGTCCGCAGATAAAGATCCCATCAGGGGGACATCGCCGGAGGCCCTAGGTAAGTAATTTCACCTCCCCTCACAGATCCAAACTGTGAGGGGAGGTGAAACTTTTTTTAACTTTTAGGTGATTGTCATTATCCATTGGACAAGATACTCACATAAAAGTGAAAAAAAAAGTAAAGTTTCATCTCCCCTCATGCAATCAGTGAGTGGAGATGAAACTTTTTACCAAAGGCCTCCGCAATTGAACCCCAACGCGATCATCCTCCATGGTTGGCGGACGCATGCGCAGAAGGGCCTGGGAAATTTACAATTTCTTTGCTCCCGGCTACCAAAGGTAGTAAAGGCTGGTAGGGTTGCTGCTTTGAATGACAGGACCGCACCTAAGGCTGGGCATGCTGTGCCCGTATCTCTCGCACGCAGTAAGTACGCAATGACAATGCACACTTGCTGTGAGCCACCAATCACCATACACTATCTTGGCATGTACGGGCATATAATACGCGCCGATATAGAACTTGCCAAGATTTTTTTTTATGCAAAGGTATTTCACATGGGTCATGTGAGCAACTCAATGAAAGTGCATGGGAGTTTACTACTGCATGTAAAAACTGCGCATGTAATACGCAACGAGCATACGGTCGTGAGAGCCTGGCCTAACTGTAATGAGAGCAGCCATTATAATCTCTCTTACTGGTCTTGAGGCCAGTAACTTCAAGCAACTTCATGTCAAGAATAGGCTTACTGAAATTGCTTAAAGGGGTTGTCTCGAGGAAGCAGTGAATTTTTTTTTTTGCCCAGTCCCCCTTATTAAGCATACATTACTAAGCCCCCCTGTAAATGACTTTTCTAGCTGGTTTGTACTTACAGTTCCAGCGTTTCAGCAACTTATAAAAAGTTTCCCCAAGATGGCCGCCAGCTCTTTTCCCGTCGCTTGCTGTAGCCCGACGTGCGCGCTCCCGAGACGCTACCAGCTGTGTCTCCCTGACAACCAGACGCCCCGCAGCCGCCGACCAGACCCTGGGATTGAACGCGGCCGACCAGTCACCCACCGCCAGGCAGCAGGTAACCGGCGCTAGGCTCCGGCTCCCCCGCGCTAGGCCCCGGCTCCCCAGCGCTACGCCCCGGCTCCCCAGCGCTACGCCCCGGGGCCACAGCGGTAGGCCCTGGGGCCCAGCGGTAGGCTCCGGGGCCCAGCGGTAGGCCCCGGGGCCACAGCGGTAGGCTCCGGGGCCACAGCAGCAGTCCGTCACGCGTCACCCCCGTCAGTCCGTCACCCATCACTTACCTGGGCAGCTGGGCTGGGCGGCTCGGGTGGGCGGCTCTGCTGGGCGGCGCGGCTCTGCACCTTCCTCTAAGAGAGGATGGTAGCAGAATGGCCGCTCCAGCGCGCTCCCGAGAAGATACAGCTCGTCTGCGCATGCGCAGAAGAGCTGTAGCGGCGAGCACACTGAAGCGGCTCGTGCTCAGAGCAGAAGACCGGACTGCGCAAGCGCGTCTAAAAAAGTAAGCCGCCAGCGAATTTAGACGGAACCATGGAGAAGAGGACGCTAGCAACGGAGCAGGTAAGTGAATAACTTCTGTATGGCTCATATTTAATGCACGATGTATATTACAAAGTGCATTAATATGGCCATACAGAAGTGCTGAACCCCACTTGCTTTCGCGAGACAACCCCTTTAATGATGTTCTACTCCATGCTGTTCAGATTCTCATCCAATTGAAGATCATAAAGGAGAAATATGGACAAGACAAGCTAAGAAAAGAACGATGAACTTATATTTTCATTTCAGCTCCTCTTCAAGATCTTAAAAGAAACAAGTTACATTTCAGTTCATGAGTTAACATATAAACTCAATTTATTTCACAATTTTCAGCAATTGATACCTCCCGTTATTTACCCTGAATGGCCACTTTATTAGAGGCTCCCATCTAGCAGCGCGTCAGACCTCTCTTGGCATTCAGAACTGCAGTGATTCGTCGTGACACTGATCCAACTATCGGTTATAATTAGAGATGAGCGACCGTACTCGTTAAGGCAAAATACTCTAGCGAGTATTGCCATTTTCGAGTACATGCCCCATTGTGCCAAAAGATTCGGGGGCCGGCGGCGGACAGCGGGGAGGAACGGGGGGAGATCTCTCCCTCTCCCCCCCCCCCCCCCCCGCTCCTCTATGCTCACTCCTGCAACTCAACACTCACCCCGGCTGCCCCCCCCCCGAATCTTTTCTCACGAGCAGGCATGTACTCGAAAATGGCAATACTCACTCGAGTATTTTGCCTTAACAAGTACGCTCGCTCATCTCTAGTTTTAATAATTCTGCAGGAACATTGGCCCATGCGGACAGGAAGCTTCTTGCAGTTACTGCACGTTCAATGGAGGTAGTGACAGGCAGCTGACAGCAAGAGCTCATCTACTCATGCTGCTCGTGCCACATTCTGAGCCTCCCATCAGCATAGTGCAACAGAAATCTGGATTCGTCTGATCAAGCGATGTTTTCGCACTGCTCTGTAATCCAATTTTTGCCTACCGCAGTTTTGCTTTGATGTTTCTCTAAGGGTGAATGCACATGGGTGGATTTGAACTGTGGAATCCGGAACGGGCAACCTCCTCCGAATTCTGCAGCAAATACCGCCCATAGCATGCTATGCAAAAGTGATTCTTCGTGCACAGGAGCAGAAACCAATTGCTCCATTTTCATGCAGGACATGCACAGACGGCTTCCATTGAAGTCCAATCCGCGAGTTTCGCATGCAATAGAGGATCGGACGTGTTGCGCATTAATTTTGCATGGCATCGCACTCGCATGCACATCGCACGGCATGCGAGAGAGTTACGCAATGAATTAAAAGTCCCATTAAAATCTACGGGCAATGTGTTCTGAGGAATGCGAAGCGTTAGGACATGCCGTGATTTCACTGTGATGCTGTACGGGAACAAATTGCTCCTGTATATGACTCCATTCAAAAAAATAGGATTCATATTCACACAAGATTCACGGCCGTGTGAAAGCAGCCTAACTCTCTGAAGCACAAACACAAAAATAACAGCACCATGTAGGACAGTGTACAGCAGTGCTGATAAGTGGAGCTCTCATTTCTGTAGCTATAACACAGTACATAACTCACCATTAGCTCCAGCAGCACATCGGTGGGAGTTTCTGCTTCTGTCTCTCTCCTTCTCCTCTTCTCTCCCTAGACTTGTATTGGAAGCAAAAGTCTTCACACTCCTCTACTTTCTTTAATCCGTTTTGCTATCTCTACTACTAAAGATGAACTTCACTTGTTAACAGGTAGTGGCCAGCAAGTTAGAAGAAAAGGAAACCCCTTGTGGCCAGCACTTTAGTGTGAGTTTTCAGCGCCAAAAAACAAATTTGATTAGTAAAGTGATTTCTAGTTTTCGCTTGTTTGAAAAGTTAATGGTCCCTGAAATACTTGTCCCAACTAATCTGGCACTGCCTTGTTCGAAGTCGCTGAGACACGCTTGATTTTCCCCATTCTACTGTGTATTCACACAAACTGATTTACGGAAAACTTGCTCATGATCTTATGCCGCATTCTGGAGTCACATGTTTACAAGGAAGCTTTAGGCTGGGTTCTCACAGGGCGTATTTCTGGCGGAAATCACGTGGTTTGGCCGCAGCGAAAAACACAAGATTTCCGTGGGGAAAGTGCTGCTTCAAAACCCCCAGCACTTAGCCGCGGTTTTGGAGCTGCCTGGCCGCACGTTTTTCTGTTGCAGCCGACGCTCCCATAGAGAAGAGCGCAGCTGCCTCGGGAAGAAAAAATGGACATGCTGTGGCTGGCGAATCCGTGCCGAAGCACCGGCTTATGCTGGCTTTGCTGCGACGGATCCTCCGTCCTGTAGATTTCTGAGAAATCTCGTCCACATGGCTGGCCAACCCTGGAATTAGCGGCCGCAGGCGGATGTGCTGTGGCGAATATCCAGGCAGAATTTCCGTGGCAAATCGCCCTGTGTGAACCCAGCCTAAATCATCAAAAGGCAGCAGTTTCTAATAAAGTGGCCATGCAGTATGTGGTACCAATAATATTATGGCCCATGATTTCTCACACCCAGCATGCTTCAACCAGCTCTTACAGGTATAATGGTTACCTGCAGTAGATGGTTCCGCAATGTTACTGTAATAATTTGGAATCAGGCAGGTAGTTGTGAAGACATAACAGCATTGGTGGACAATGACATACAGTATATTTACAGTGCCCATTACAGATCCCCAAATGAGGATGTTCCAAGCAGTAAGATATAAAAAAGCACTTCATGCGGGGAAAAAATTATACATTAACCCTTTCCAATCCACTGTCTGACCTCTGAAGACATTATGATTTAAGGCTATACAACTCCAATGTTGGAAGACGTACGTCGGGGATCTCTTACTGTATATTGCCAGCCTCTCTGCTGTTGAAAACTATCCAATGTGTCATCTCATGCAGTACCGGCTTTAGACAGCATATAGTGCCATTGTATAACAGCAGAAAAAGAGTAAGTCCCCTAGGAGAACCAGGATACAAATTTGATTGGAAAGGCTTAAAATCAAACATACACTAAAAAAATAATATGTAACCTTGAGAACACAGGAGGATACAGATCACTGCAGAGGCATTAAGAGAAAAGGTTGGGAAAGCACAGATGATTCCAACAAAATTGTATTACCAAGCATTAAAGGGGCTGTACTGAGATATAAAGTTATCCCCCACAGGAAAGCATACCATTATGATTAGTGAGGGTTCAGCAATCTCCGGTGCTGTCATTGAAATGACTGCAGCAGCTGCGCGCATGCACATCCTCCACTCCATTTATGCAGGGGACCCATTAGGACCCCCACCAATCAAACCCACTGGAACCCCCACCAATCAATGTTATCGCCTATACTGTGGGGGATAACTTTATATCTTGGTAAAACTCCTTTAAATAATCACTGTCTTCTTGACAAACTCTGCATACATCAATAGTAGAGGCAAATAATAAGCATAGTATAATTTCTCCACTTATCAGGCTCCCCCCTCCCATCTTTCTCTGAAACTGTTCACTTACCCTAGAAAACTGCTAACATCTGTCCTGATAGACAGATTGGATCCCATGTTGCCTATAGAAGTCTTTGGAAAGGTGAGGGAGGAGGCAAGTGAGAGAGAAATAGGGACACACACAAACATGCTGCTGAAGCTGAATCTCATTGCTACTGTATTCACATCTACACTGCTCAGTATGTCTCTATTACATCATCCATGCTATTGCTATTTTTATGTATATGAGAGATAGCAGATGAGATACTACTCCCTTTTCACAGTGTGTATAGTGTGTGGGGGAGATATAACAGCTAGTCTCCATCTACTAGCTCAAGGAAAGCCAAAAATTGCACATGGAAAGTAAACTGGTGAAAAGTCCATGGTGCAAAGTCATATAATGGCCAGATATAATGCCATTCCTCATGTACACACATGATAGCTGCAGTCCACAAGATTGCATGGAACTTAATGCAGCTGCAACGGTTCCAGTCTAAGGCCGCCTGCAGACGGGCGGAAATTCCGCGGCAGGATTTCCCCACGGAATTTCCGCCCCTGGAAGCTGCCATAGGATTGCGTTAACAAACGTAATCCTATGCAGACGGCCGCGATTTGGCAAACAAATCGCGGCATGCTCTATTTCTGTGCGGGGCTCGCAGAGCCCCGTACAGAAACATCACTCACCGGCCGCCGGCTCCGCTCTGCGCATGCACCAATTGCCCAGCAGCCGGCACATAAAAGAGCCGAGGCCGCGGGAGCAGGCTAGTGTCACGCTGTTCTCGCAGCCGAATCCAACCCGGCCGTCTGCAGGCGGCCTAAAAGAATACATTCAGCTGCATACAAGCTTGTGGCCGGCAGTTCTTGTGTAGCCCTAGTCTTATTATCCAATATTTTAAAACATCAAAATATTCCACAGGTCTGTGAATAGAATATGCCACGAGTGTCTCACCCTGTACCCTTAAACACATATGCACTGGAACCAAATTAACAGGAAGCTAAATAAACTAAACATGCCTGAGAGAGAAAATGTAATAGTTGGTGCAGTTTGGCCACACTCCAGACATTATTAAAGATACACTCTTTGCCCAAAAATATTGTGCCCCCAGAAGAAGTTGTCATTTTGCTTCAAAACTCGTTCTGCAGCTCCACCTCAGGCAGATATGTAAATGATGGGAGTTGTGGTGATTAGATGGACGGTCTTGTCACCAGAGACCCTAGTTTGGTTTCCCCCTTGGCCTATAAAAGGCTCTCGGAGGCTCCTTGTGTGTAGTGGCCTCTTCTTCCTCTTGTGTAGAGCTTGTTGGCCACTAGATGCCTCTACAATTCAGAGAAGAGATGTCACTCCGTTACCGGAGTCTGAGAGGGGCGCATTATTGGGATGTGAGAAGCTGGATGGTCGTATCGATGATTGTCCCCCACCGGCCGTTCTGAGCAGACTGTTGGGAGGTGTTGGGACCAGTGGATGTGTGATGGCACACAAGGTGCCGGGACTCAGGATGCCCCCTACAGACCACCAGTAGAGAGGAGCGTCTGACCAGACTGTTAGGAAGTGTTGGGGCCAGTGGATGTGTGAGAGCACACAAGGTGACCGGGCTCAGGACGCCCCCTACAGACCACCAGTAGAGAGGAGCGTCTGACCAGACTGTTAGGGGGTGTTGAGACCAGTGGATGTGTGAGGGCACACAAAGTGACAGGGCTCAGGACCCCCTGACAGACCACCAGTAGAGAGGAGCATCTGACCAGATTGTTGGAGGGTGTTTGGACCAGCGGATGTGTGAGGGCACACAAGGCAACCAGGCTCAGGATCCCCCACAGACCACCAGTAGAGAGGAGCGTCTGACCAGACTGTTAGGAGGTGTTGGAACCAGTGGATGTGTGAGAGCACACAAGGCGACCGAGCTCAGGACGCCCCCTACTGACTACCAGTAGAGAGGAGCGTCTGATCGTCCGACAAGCACCAGCAGCTCCAACTATTTCATTGTCCACTGTTCAGAGACAGGTTGCATAATTGCTACAGACTCCTATATCTGTCATAACCATTTCCAGGCACTTGACTGAAGGACACTTGGTCTCACGGCACCAATTATATGTACAGCCTCTGATACCCTCCGTTGCCCGTTTACAGCGGTGTCATGAACAACTAAACTGGACGCTACAGAGTGAACCCAGTTTGCCTTCAGCAACAAATCCAGGTTTGGGCACTGACGATGGCCATGTTCTTGTCTGGAGACGTTGGGGTGAGCGCCTCAATCCTGCCCCCTGATGGTGTGTTGGTATGGAGGGCCATTGCATACAACAGTCAGTCACCCCTAGTAGTGGCACGATGGACAATGACAGCTCAGCGATATGTTCAGGACATCCTGCAGCCACATATGTTGTGTCTAATGGCAGCTTCCAACAGGATAATGCTCAGCCACACACACACAAGGGGGTCACAGGAGCCCCCACAACATTGCCACACTTCTGTGGCCTGCCTGGTTGCAAGATTTATCACCAATAGAACATGTATGGGATCATCTGGGACGCCAACTTCGGCAGCTTATGAGTTTGCAAAGTCTAGAGGCTCAGTTACAGCAAATGTGGAGTGATATGCCGCAGGATACCATACAGAACCTGTATGCCTCTATGCCTGCCTGTATCACATCTTGCATCTAAGCTAGAGGTGACCCAACAGGGACTAGAGCCTCCTTGCCCACCGGTATCACATCTTGCCTCTATGCTAAAGGCGGTACAACAGGTTATTAGAGCCTTCCTTAAGTGTTCTGTTTTCCTTAATAAATAATCCTTTTGCTCTGATATTGTAATCACTCACTTATTTCAACGTTACAATCACACAGAGAAAGTTTCATTCTAGTGTGACAACTTCTTCTAGGTAATTTTTTTTTGACAATGAGTGTATATTCACATGGCAGATTTGTTGCAAACATTTCTGTGTCTGTCCGACTCATTTAAATGTCATTTACAGAAATTCATATACTTGCTAAAAAAACAACCCCATTCAGATGAATGTGACTGACTTTACTATATTATCTGCCATTGCTCTTCTCTGCTGTTGACCTTCCAATCCGCCACCTGCAGACTCCATTTTCCAAGATGGCCGTCACAATTTTCTTACTTCCCAATTAACTGCTCTCTGCGTGACTGGCACTGATTATGTCAGCAGCGCCTGTCAATCAGAGAGCAGGTATAGTGCTTTAGTAATCTAACACTACCAATGCACTGGGGTTTAATAGGTCATCTGAAAATTGCACAGGCCATCTTTGATGACTTAAAACAGGCCTAGAACTGACTGTTTAGAGGAACAATACAGAACACCCTCTCCAATCCCAGGACAAAATATTGTCCCGGGACCGGTGAGTAGCTTTAAACAGCTTCTAACTTTCTATGAGTCCTCAAATGCCTAACAAGTTTTGACTTCACAGCAAAACATTTCCCACATTCTGAACATAAGAATGGCTTCTCCCCTGTGTGAATTTTCTGATGTCTTACAAGACCAGATCTCTGAGCAAAACTTTTCCCACATTCAGAGCACTGAAACAACTTCTCCCCTGTGTGACTTCTTTGATGTCTCACAAGGCCGGATTTCTTGACAAAACATTTGCCACATTCCAAACATGAATATGGCCTTTCCCCTGTGTGAATTCGCTGATGTTGAAGTAGTACAGATTTGTGGGCAAAACTTTTCCCACATTCTAAACACGAAAATGGCCTCTCTCCCGTGTGAACTTTCTGATGTTCGACAAGAACAGATTTACGGGTATAGCTTTTTCCACATTCTGAACATGAAAACGACCTTTTCTCTCTGTGGAGTCTGTAATGTTTCACAAAATCAGCTTTCCTTGTAAAACTAATCGCGCAATCCAAACAAGAAAATTGTCTTTCTTCTGTATGTAATATCTGATGTTTACTAAGATTTGATTTCTTAGTAAAACTTTTCCCGCATACCGAACAGGAGTACGGCCTCTCTCCCGTATGATTTCTCTGATGTATAACAAGACTTAACTTGCTGGTAAAACTTTTTTCACATTCTGTGCATGAAAACGGCTTCTCCCCTGTATGAATTCTCTGATGCTGGACAAGTCTCGACTTGTAGATAAAACGTTTCCCACATTCCAAACATGAATACGGCTTATCCCCTGTGTGAATTCTCCGATGGTCAGCGAGATAGGATTTGTGAGCAAAGCATTTTCCACATTCAGAACATGAAAACGGCCTCTCACCAGTGTGAATTCTCAGATGGTCATCAAGATTGGATTTGTTGTGAAAACATTTCCCACATTCTGAACAGGAAAATGGTTTCTCTCTGTGAATCCTCTCATGCTGACCAAGAGTGGATTTTGTGATAAAACATTTCTTACATTCTGAACAAGAAAATGGCCTTTCTCCTGTGTGAATTTTCTGGTGTTTCAGAAGACCGGATCTTTCCATAAAAGGTTTCCCACATTCCGAACATGGAAATTGTTTCTCTCCCGTGTGGATTTTAAGATGTCTGACAAGATTTGAGTTCTTTGCAAAACACTTTCCACATTCTAAACATAAAAAAGGCTTCTTCCCTGTGTGAATTTTATGATGTTCAATAAGACATGATTTGTAGGCAAAACAATTTCCACATTCTAAACACGAAAGCGGTCTCTGACCGGTGTGAATTTTCCAATGTTCATCAAGACTTGACTTCTTGACAAAAGTTTTTCCACACTCTGAACAAGAAAACTGTTTCTCTGCGGTGTGACTCTGTTGAAGAACATACGATTTAAACCTTCTACCATGTTCTGAGCCATCTTGCTTCTCTCTTCTATGGATTTTCTGATGTGTTAAGAGAAACACCCTGTGCTTAAAACACTTTCCACATCTGGAACACATAAATTGCCTTTTATGATCTTTCCCAAATCTTGACCTTGTGAATGATTTTTCTTCAGTAGGAACTCCGCTCCCATAACATGGTGATGTCTGATAAAACAGTCCTTTGTAATTACAGAGATCCAGCAATAGATTGCTAGTTTCATATCCACAATGTATAGTTTCAGCAATGGGGTTTTCTCCCATAGAGTCGGGTGGGACATTATTTTCTTCTAATTTGCAGTCTGGATATAAAATATTTGTCTTTGGATTCTTGCTGTGGGCAAGTGCTGGAAAAAAAAAAGGATATTGGTTTTTAACTGAGGCCTAACTGAGGGAGGGGGCACCCTCGGTCACTCGAATATCTTAACAGCGATGAGATCGCAGACAGACGTTCCCATATGCCCATTTAGACATAAAGAGGAGCGCTTAAAAAATGGCTTTTGAGCGATCATTTTGCACAAAACTACTACTTGGTACTAATGCCTATTAGTACCAATTAGTAGCATGTGAGCCATTGGGAGCTGTAATCAGGGAACACACCACCTGCTGTTCGCTGAATACATCCCCTTTGTTATGCTGCACTTATTACAGCTGAGACAATGTAATCAGCTGTTATCAGCGCTCCCCGCCCCCCTCCCAGCAATGCACAGCATGCAGTCCTGCTTATCAGCTCTTCTGCTGAAGAACGGATCTCATGCCGAACTGAAATCGATTGTTCAGCAGAAAAGTGAAAGAGGGGCAGATTTAGACGCAACAATGATCGCTCAAAAGATGGCATTGGAGCGAATCTTGAGCGATAATCGTTGTGTCTAAACGGGCCTTATGTCATAGTAGCCTAAAGCCTTCGTGGATGTTTCCCTATTAAACTCTGCCTGTGACTGTGTCTCTTGTGAAAATATACAATACTGAAGCATTGTAGTATACTGTAAGTGAGAAAATGATCACTAGTTCAAATCCCCGATGGGGGACAAGAAAGTAAGTAAAAGTAAAGTTAAATGAAGAAGGTATTTTGATTACAAAAATAAAAAATATTAAAGCTCAAAATATTAAAAGCTTAAAAACCTTTTTTTCTCATTTTTAGCCTAAAAAAAATAAAAATACAGAAAAGAAATACTTGGTATTTCTGCAACCATAAAAGTATGAGCTGTTATAATTAACTGCATGGTGAACGCTGCAGGGAAGAATAATACCAGATGCCAGAATTGTGCTTTTTTTGGTCACCCCATCCCCAAGAAAAGTTGGTTTATAAAAAGCTATCAAAAAGTCATATGCACCCCAAAATGGTAGCAATAGAAATAGCAGGTCATCCTTCAAAAAGTAAGCCTTCACATAACACAACTGAGGGAAAAATAAAGTTGTGGTGGTCAGAAAATGGTGATAAAGTAAAAAAAATTTTAATTGTAACCGTACTGACCTATAAAATCAAGTTAACATATAATTTTTGTTGTACTGTCTAAGCCACATAATCAAACAGCCCCCCCACACAAAAATGGCACAACTGTGTTTTTTCCCCATTTTAACCTTACTTAGAAATGTTTAAAAGATTTTTCATTACACTATATGATAGAATTGAAAAATACAACTCATCCTGCAAAAATAAACTCCTCAAGAAGTTATTTCAACAGAAAAATACGAATGTTATGTTTTTTTTGAAAGTGGGGAGGAGTAAACAAAAATTAAATAATGAAAAATGGGCGCATTCTCAAGGGGTTATCACAATCTGCCCATGAATCAGCAAGAAAATGGAGACCTTGCAAGTTAAAAAAAGTTGTTTACAGAGGGGTCTGACCTCATGCAGTATTAAATTCAGATGGCCTGCAGTGTTAAGCCGGGCTAACTTGGGCGGATTTCCCGATTGTCATCCGCGTGGACAATCCACGGTAAAACACGGGCACTGAGAAGGATGCGTTTTCACTTTTTCATTTACACTCGCGGATATGAATTGTGTATTTCGTCAGCGGAGAAAAATCACAGCATGCTCTATTTTTCCGCGAAATCTGCATGAACGGCCTCCATTGATGTCCGACCCGCAGCCCATATGCAACATGATTAACATTCCATATGGGCTGCAGATACCCGCATCATCGCTCAGTGATGGCGGGGGAAATACAAATAAACAAAAAAGGTACTTAGCATGACCGCCTGCGAGCATCTGGAGTACAGTTATAGGAGGTATTCAGGGTCACCGGCCAGGCTTATTGCGCAGCCCCTAAAGACTCTAGTTTAACTCGAGTAACATTAGGGATTAAGGCCGATCTCACACGAACGGGTCAGATTTCCGCAGTGAAAGGCCTGGGATTTATCATGGAAACGAATTGTGAATGCTTGCGGACACGAACGTTTTACTGCGCAGATGTACGTGTATGAACAGCAGATTGTCTGCTCACAAAAAAGATCGCAATCACATCCGTAAATTGCCCAACCCCCTGGAAGAACCCCAACCTTCTATCAAAAGACGAAACGCCCAGACAACATTCTCTTGTGCTTTTGTCTTTGGTGAGAGATATAAGCTTTGCTGTGAGAGTCATCATGCCTTCAGGTCGGGATACTGCTCTCTTGGCTTGGCTGGATTATACAACTTTTTTTTTTTTTTTTTAAGCATCTCGTTCGATGCTGGAGGAAAAGCCCAGAAGAAAAAAGTGGACGTCCTGGGTTCACCCACCTTGTGTCATAGCGACCCAGTAAGAGCGACTTCATCAGCCTTTACTACGACTTGCGCACACATCCGGAAAAGTTCTCATCCTTCTGCCACATGTCCGTGTCATTATTCGACCAGCTGCTGGGGGTGGTGTGGTCCGGATTGAGCTACACTGACACAAACATGTGCTGGTACACCTCCCCTGAGGAGCGTCCTGAGGTATAGAGATCCTTTTTCCCTAGAATGGGTTTCCCTTTTGTTCTTTTGTAATATCTTAAACATTTGAATCTGACTTGTTGTTACAGATTGTTTTCAAGTTCCTATTGGGCCACCCCACCATCTGTGGGATCGTCAGGAGGACCTGCAATGTTATTTGGGAGTAGCTGCATTGGTGATGTCGGCACCCTCTCTGCAAGACGGCCCAACTGCATCAGGACCCTGGATGGTAAGCACAGCCGTGTGAAAAAGCTGATAGACTCAAGGTCCCGATAATTCAGCTATAAGCAGTACTGTTCCGTAGTTCTGTTGGCGGTAGCCCACAGTAACTACCAGTTTGTTCTGGTGGATAATCGGAACCTTTGCAAGCACTGCGGATGCTCGCTTTTCAGGGCATCCAGAATGGGGCGGCTTTACTCCAACCAGTTGGCCCTTCCAGAGTGACGGCTGCTTCCTGGTTCTTCAGGTACAACCACTGCATTCGTAATTGTCATAGATGAGGGCCTTGGCCTGTCAACCTATGTTCTGAGACCATTTCCACACAGAGAGTTGGACACTAGAAGACAAATCTTTCACCACCGTCTCACACGGGCTAGGCATTTCGTCAAATGTGCCTTCAGAATTTTTACCAGCAAGTGGCGAGTTTTCTTGGCCACCATTCAGATGGATCCCCAAAACGTGTGCTTGGTAATTAAAACCGCCATGGTTCTGCATACTTTTTGCTGGATCAATGATGCGGATTGGATGGTTGCGGATGATCCACTTCCAACAACCGCAATAGTTGCAAGCGTGGATCTGAACCAAATCGCATAGGCCTGCCTCTTTGCAGACTTTTTCCTGACTCCTCATGGAGAAGTTCCGCGGCAGCTGGCCTCTATCCACGAAGCCTGAGGATCAGGACTCTCTAAGCAGTGTTATTGTTTATTTTTACCGACTCCCAAATTATTATTTTTTTAGGTAGTTTTTTTTTTTTAGTTAGGGACTCGCAAGACAATGAGGACCCCTTATGTATGTTGTGAGCTTATATAATAAGGTCCAATTTGCAGAAGAATTCCTTAAAAAGGCATTTCATGTTGTGTATTTGCATAATTTGGCTGTATTATAAACTAATACCCCATTTCCCCCTTTACTTGGTTACTATTAAAATTTCTATATATTAAATGTTTTGCAAGAAAACACCATGTGCATTGTCTTTTTTTTATAGTGGTGGTGGGGAATTAGTGTACTGAGCACCAGAATGCTAATGTAGCTGTTGTGCTTGGAATACAATGCCTTATCTAAGCACTACTTTAAACATAAGGGAAGTGTTGCGAAAAGAAAAAAACTTAAAAATTACACCAAGACACACGGTACGTGAACATAAAAAATTATTTATTAGCAACAACAAAAGTAGAACTTTAATAAAACATTTCAACAAACTAAAAATCCCGATACCGGGGCCAAGGATCACAGCTGGGTGAGGGGAAAGGCACGCCAGTTTATGCTGGTGCACTCGCTGGCATATCAGTGCTGCGCTTCCTAAGCCCTGGAATCAGAGTTATGGGTCGGGGGAACTGAGGGGCTGTTAAAAGGAGCCAGCAGTTGAGTTTCCCAGGTAGCCATGGCCTATAGGCAAATAGCCATGACTACCGTGGTGGGGTTGGTGGTGGTTGGGGTGGCGGAACAGTGGCGAGCTGCTGGCGAGACTGCCGACATCTGTACTGGTCAATGGTATAGTGCAGTTCGTAGGGGGAATTTGGTGGTAATGACAACTCCAGTAGATACAGCATGTAGTTCTGCGTTGCAAGTTGCAGATTCTCCGGGACCGTACGGAGAAGCATTGCTACATGCTGTCCAAAGCTTTCAGCCGAGTCCCGTGGCAAAGTCTGCTGCTGTAGAAGCGCCAGAACCTGCTGCTGTATTTCCGTTTGCCGTCTGGCTGAAGCTGTTGGCCTGCCCAGTTTCCGGGGTCGGGGAACTGCTGGGACGGTCTGCGAAGCAGGCCCCTGGCTGATAACTTCACAATTTCCCCCCGTCTCTGACTGCAACTCTTCTGTTGGTGAACTGGCCAGTACAGAGTCTTCTCCCTCCTCCTCGACATTCTCCAAATGATCAGCTGAGCTGTGGACAAAGAGATAGTCTTGGTTAGTTTAGCTCACTCAGTCAAGTACAACATCACAATCAGCACAGAGACAGGACAGACATACCAGATAGAGTCATGTGGGGTGGAGGTGGTAATGAGAGACGAGGCGAGTCTGGACATGCGGTCCTCACAGCCGACAATAGGAACAGTTCCACTACTGGACATTTCGGTAATCGTAATACGTTTCATACTGCACGCATGACGCCACATGACAGGAAGCAGCTTGCTGTATAGTAGCAAGACCTCGGTAGGACGTCTTGCGGTGTAGCACTAAAAGTCGTCAACTGCAGCTACTAAATTCACTGTTCTGCACATCTAGAAAGTAGTGTAGCTCTGGATCCCAGCATGCAATCACATCATGTGTAGTGTACGTCGATGCATCTCAAAGAGCTCAACAGCAATATGGCAAGATAAAACAAATACTACTTATGGCGGAACAGTGTCGTGAAAGGCAGTGCGATAGACATATCTTTCATGGAACACTACATTTGCACAAATGTCCTTACAATTATAAATCGAAAAATGTCAAAGGCAAATCCATTTACACCTTCACTGACCACATATTTCGTTAACCTAGCCGGTGGGTCTTTGTGCAAGCTTTGTGCATCTGCAGGTTGGCACTATTTATAGTACATTTATTATATTACATTGTACTTACGAACGCGGTTCCATAGTTGTTGCCAGGTACATCAGCTGCTGGAGGTACATATACGGCCTCTTCCGTTTACCTCTAGCTCCACTTTTGGGCGTAGCTGTGTATTCTTTACGGAACTGGTCCCTCGCGCTTCGCCATTTCCGCTTGATTTCATCCACTGCAGCAGAGCGAAGAAGCAAACAAACAAAGAAAAAAAAAAAAGAGATATGAGTATTTCAATGCTCCAAGACCACACAACACACTAACGGTACTGCAAACACGCCTGGCATTAAACTTACTATACACCAATATCACACAAAGCACTCGCAAAAAATACCGGCAGACAATACTTACAGAGATACTTTTTCATGTCGATGGAGACAGAGCTCCACTGCTTTCCATAGATCTGGGATGCCAGCCCTTCCCAGGCCTTGTCCCTCATGCTTCTTTTTAGGTAGTCGCTGCAATTGACGTCCCAGATTGCTGGAAAGTTCTGCATGAGGGTAATGAGCCGGCCCATGTCGAACACCAGGGATACTGCAATGTATAAAATGTGTGCTAGCTCTGAAAACTCTGTCCTGCGCTGTCTTTCCCTTCCTTCCCGCTTTCTTTTTATTTATTTTGTTATATGGTCTCCTAGCAACCTGCGAACTATCAGCCTACAAATCCGCACCCATCCGCAATTGTAATTGCGAATGTACTGCGATTTGAACGCTTCAGTCGAGATAAATGGAGCCCGTCCGCGCAGAATCCGCACTAAAATAGTACATGCTGCGTTTTTTTGGGGGGAAATCGCAGAAATCGCAATTCACATTTGTACATCTGAGCGAAGCTGCGGACGTTCATGCCTTCCAATTATAGATTACCGAGTATCGGCCACACAGTTTCCGCAATTCAAATCAGTTTGTGTGAGAGCGGCCTAAAGGTTACATGTCACATACATTGGACTGAATGCAGAATGTGTAATATACTCCCTTCATTCAGGGGTCAGTACTCACTTGTAGTGATATCACGTGCAGTTTCTATCTCGTCAGTAGTAAGAGGTAGCTCCTCCTCCTCCTCTATCTCCACTTTGATGCAAACCTGAAAAGTGTCATTCATTTTATAACATCATAGTATGTTAGGCTGAAAACAGACAGATGGCCATCTATTTCAGTCTATTACCCCACACCCCCGGCAAAAACAAACAAACAAAAACAATCATGTAGAAGCCAATTTTCCTTATTTAAGGGGAAAAAAAATTCACAACTCCAATCTGGCAATCACAATAATCCCCGGGTCACCGACCCTCCTGAAGTAATTAGTGATATAACGTATAATATTGTTACACCCATGAAAGGCATCCAGGCCCCTCTCACTGCTCTTACAGTAAAGAAACCCTTTCTATGTTCGTGTAAGAACTTTTTTGCCTCTAGATGTAGTCGGCGCCCCTTTGTTACAGTCACAGCCTTGGGTATAAGTATGAATTGAAATGTATCCATGTTAAACTAAAAAAAAAAAAAATAATCGAAACAATTTTTTTTTAATTGTTGTAGTTTGTAGTATGTTGTAGTTAATTGTTGTAGTCTGCTGCTGAATGTCATGTGGATAATTTTAGAGAAACAGAACCTACATTTTGGTGGTAGTAGGTCAGCTTTATCTACCTGATGATCTTGTGGCACATTCAGCCCTTCCTCTGGGCAGTCCTGGGAATACAGGCGGCTGGGACATCTCTCTGGGGGATTTCTCTCACTGGATCTATCTGTAGAAAACATTTTTCACAGATGCAGAGACAAAGTCTATTTTCAGAAATGTTATGCCCTTCACAGTGTAGACGCGGCTAAAATGTTTAAACTTTATTAATAGTAGATAAAAACAAGGGGCTGAAGCACAAACATATGAAGTCAGACAACGTACAGGGGGCCTGAACTAGCCACTACTGGGAGGTAGAAAACAGTGTGGATGTTGGTTCCCCAGACAAACTACAACTAAGTTGATGTAGCTCCGCTGCTGGGTAGGTGAACAGGTGTCAAGAGGAAGTACAAAAAATATCAATAAGTGCATGAGATAAATGCACTGAGATCATTAAAGCGGTTCTACCGAGTGCAAGCAAATATAACAAAATGCTGTGATAGAGCCTGTGTCCCTGATGGTGGACCACAGGGATATAAGGCTACCATCAGGGTCACAGGCTCCATCACAGAATTTTGTGATTTTTGAATCGAGATCTCTGAGGCAGGTCATCTCTGTTACTATATTCTCTTTGAGTCCTAAACAGACTTTAGGAAGGGCTGATAGGCTGTCTAACTGCAAGAAACTATGGAATATTGAGTGTAGAAGTGAAGAGGCTAGGAACAGTTAGCCAGCGATTTGAACAGCCTTGGCTACTGAAATCTATGCTATAGGAGTTCAAGTGAAACGGTCTCTCTCGGTCCATCTTTGAAGAATTAGAAGGCCATTATACAATACTAACAACCTAGCGCTACTTTTTTAACTGTCTAGACCATTTGAGCCTTGTCCTTTGGACTCATGGTTTAGCTCATCCCTCAAGTGATCTGGTGTACTACACAGATTTGCTTTATCATTACCAGTTACTATACTCCAAGTTCTCTGTATCTCCCTTCTTTCTCTATTTAGAGTAATATCTAAGTGGTTCCTGATGAACTGTCCAAGTTAGACAGGGAAACGCATTGAACCCATTCTAATCTATTATTCAGGAGAATCCATTAGAACTCACTATTTAGGAGTACACTATATCCGTTAAACTGAGTATCTATATTTTTGGTATACTCAACACCAGATTTTTGTACTACCTCAATTATGGTTTGAGGTATACGTTTGGAATACAGAACCAGATACTTTATAATAGTTGATCCCTCGATGGGTCTACTAGCTTTTATACACATGGTTCTCTGTGCCTTCTAGGCTCATAGGAGACACAGCTATTTGCTTGCACTCAGATAGAACCCTGTTAGCTCACTGAGTGCATTTTTTTAAGCACTCGGTGAACCGCTTTTATCATCTGAGTGCATTTATTTGATATATGATATTTTTGGTACTTTCTATCGGAGTGGTTAAAGGGGTTGTCTCGCGAAAGCAAGTGGGGTTCAGCACTTCTGTATGGCCATATTAATGCACTTTGTAATATACATCATGCATTAAATATGAGCCATACAAAAGTTATTCACTTACCTTCCCTGCGCTGGCGTCCCCGTCTCCATGGCTCCGTCTAACTTCAGCGTCTAATCGCCTGATTAGACGCGCTTGCGCAGAAGGGTCTTCTGCCTTCGGCTCGGTCCGGCAACAGCGGCGTTCTGGCTCCGCCCCCTTCTACGCATCATCGCGTAGCTCCGCCCCGTCACGTGTGCCGATTCCAGCCTCCTGATTGGCTGGAATCTGCACACGTGACTGGGCGGAGCTACGTGATGACGCGTAGAAGGGGGCAGAGCCAGAACGCCGCTGTTGCCGGACCGAGCCGAAGGCAGAAGACCCTTCTGCGCAAGCGCGTCTAATCAGGCGATTAGACGCTGAAGTTAGACGGAGCCATGGAGACGGGGACGCCAGCGCAGGGAAGGTAAGTGAATAACTTCTGTATGGCTCATATTTAATGCACGATGTATATTACAAAGTGCATTAATATGGCCATACAGAAGTGCTGAACCCCACTTGCTTTCGCGAGACAACCCCTTTAAGCTCCTCTTGACACCTGTTGGGCTAGGTGTAGTGTGTGTTTGTCTGGGGAACCCACATCCGCACATCTCAGTAGTGACTAGTTCAGGCCCCCTGCACATTGTCTGTCTTTATATGTTTGTGCTTCGGCCACTTGTTTCAATCTACTATTACTAAAGTTTAAACATTTTAGCCGCGTCTATACTGTGAAGGGCATCTGTAGAAAACACACTTAGGGCTCGTTCAGACGAGAGTGGTTTACAAGCTGCTGACATGCAGGGAATTCTGCATGTTAACGGGCTGTCTCTAGCTCCATGGAGCAGCCCAGTTACACATCCGTGGTGCGAGCAGCCTGCTTCCACGGCTCCAATAGGAGTCTATGGTAAGCAGCCTGGATAGAGCGCACCACAGAGCTGACATGTGAGTCGGTACTCGCTCTCCGTTCTTTTTTAGAAGTGCAGATTCTGCATTACTTAAAAGGGTCCGTGTGAGCGCTTCCATAACAACCTATTGGTTGGTACAGAAGCATGGTTTACAGGCTGCTATAGAAGCGTGATTTACACGCTGCTGTAGCAGCGTGTAAAACCACGCTCGTCTGAATGAGACGTTAAAGTTACTTAATACATTTGTATATATGTATTGATGAGAAAATATTCTGTATTTAGAGATTATCACTCACTGGGGCCAATGTTGACAGGGATTTCCTCCTCCTTACACAGATGATCACCACTCACATTCATCTCATCATTATCTGCATTAGCCTCAGGTTTAATATCAATCAGGTTTTCATCCTGTTTACACATGTAGATGAAATAATGAGCAAGTTATGTGTACAAGAACATTCTTAAGGGCGCTAATACATGAACCTCTCATGTTTTTCCAGCCTTTCCGGGCTGAGCTATCAAGTGCCGCCTGGCAATTAATGCTAAATAACTCGAAGAAACCAGAAGTGGAGAATTTACTTAACTTTAAAATTTCATTTCTTGGAGTCCAAAGCAACACATATTGAGTTAATTAGACCCTGATCTGATGGCCAGAAGAGACAAGTTAAGGCTCATTTACACGGGACGAGCTGTGGGCCAAACAATGCCCGATAGCGCGTCCCTGTGTATACTCGCTCCTGTGCTGTTACATAAGAACAAGTATCGCTGGCATTGCTGACAGCGCAACCAGCAGGGAGGCGGGACGGCTGAAGGAGGGTTTTCTTTGCTCTCCCCCCGCCCCTCTACATGCACTGTAAGCAGCGGCCGCTCATTCAGTCATTCAGTCTCTGCATGCATTTACACGGAATGACTACCAGTCCAGACCCTGTGGGAGCTTTGAACAGCTTGCAAAAACAACTGTCCAGTGTAAGGCTAGGTTCACACAGGGCGGATTTGCCGCGGTCTTTCTGTTGCGGTTTTTCCGCAGAAGAACCGCTTCTGCGGCAAAACCGCTCCAAAGGTTAATTTGGGCTTGCAGATCTTTCTGCGGATTTTCATGCGGAAAAATCCGCAAGCAGTTTTTTCTGCAGCGCTTTTTTGCTTTTTGCCGCTTATTTGGCTGCGTCCATAGAGGTCTATGGACAAAAAAGGGCTGCGGAAAAGACCGAAGAATGAACATGCTGCATCTTTGAAAACCGCGCCACAGTTGCATTGCCGCACTGCGGCTGTGTGGAAAAAATCCGCACTGTGAGAACAGCTTTTTGGCAAATCTCATTTGTGCTGCATTGCACTGCAAACGCAGCGGTTTTGCCACCGTGCGGATATGCAACGGCAATCCGCGGCAAATCCGCCCTGTGTGAACCCAGCCTAAAAGGGCCTTTAATTAGCAGTAAATAATGCAACTGTGAACAGTCAATTACCTTCATTATAGACATCCTGTAGACACAATAACCAGGCGTATAATCATGCAGCACTGAATTCAATAGGAACAGTACCTGCAATGCCAAACTGTTTATCTTTTTGGACAATCCGAAAAAGTGTCTGAAACACATAATAAGGGCTCATGCCAACGGCCGTGACGGGCTTCGCAAGCAGAATCTGCCATAGCAACCCCCCCCCCCCCCAAAGACCCAATACTCACCTCTGGATCTGCTGTGCAGCTCCTGCAGGACGCGGCCGGCAGGGTGCGTATTTACGCTATACTTCCGCTGTGCTACAGTGGAAGTATAGCGTGACGGACGGCTTCCATTGACTACAATGGAAGCCGGCAGCGCATTTTTCCGCAGCAAATAGAACATGCCATGAGTTATTTCACACTGCCGAATTCCGTGATAGAATTCTGCAGCGTGAAAATTGCACTATTAGGTTCAATACAACCTAATAGCTGCGGTGAAACGTCGCGGATTTCCGCTGCGTTTCATGTGGCGGAAATCTGGCTGTGGGCATTAGCCCTTAATGTGGTGCAAAGCATATAAGGCAGTTTTTTGATAAAATTTGTAGCAGAAAACTGGCACACTTGCAGTGGTAAATCTGCCCCATTGTGTTTAGGTTTTCTCTCCCCTGAATTCCTGGACAGATGATACATCTGCAATAACAGATCAGAGTCAGATAAGAAAATGATATATAAACTATAGACATGTACTCTGAAAGAAAGGTGCCAGATGAAATAAATAATGGCACAAGGTGTAAGCTCTCGCTCACGACCTGAAGGTTGCAAGTTCAAACCCCGAATGGTTCAGGTAGCTGGCTCAAGGTCAACTCAGCCTTCCATCCTTTCGAGGTCGGTAAAATAAGTACCCAGCTGAAAGCGCTGCGGAATAAGTTGGCGCTATACAAATAACAAGATTTACTATATACTGCTCAGCAAAGAGGGTCCCGCAGCCCGAGCAGAAGGCGGAACCAATGTAAACTGCATGAAATATAAAAGCTGAAAAGTCTTGCAAAAGCTGTGATATCTTGGTGGTCTAGAGGTCAGAGTGTATCCTTAACCCCTTAGTGACAGCCCTATCGTAAAACTACGTCCTGCTGTTGCAGGACGTGTATGGAGGGAGGTAGCGGCTGACACCCGCGGGCAATAACTGCGCTCGGTCGTTCGCGGCTATTAACCCTTTAAATGCCGCTGCCAATTCTGACAGCGGCATTTAAATCCCCCGAACACTGTTCGGGGGTCCCGCACGGCCCCCCCGCGGTGAGATCGGGGGAGCCGTGCAGGTGTCATGGCAGCCGGGGGCCTAATGAATGGCCCCAGGGCTGCCTTAACAGACTGCCTATCAAGCCATCCACACACGGTGGCTTGAAAGACGGCCTGTAAAAAAGCAGTATGATGTAATGCTATAGCATTACGTCATACTGCAGGAGCGATCAAAGCATTGCATGTTAAAGTCTCCCAGGGGGGACTTCAAAGTAATGTAAAAAAATAAATAAAATAAAATCAATCAATAAAGTTTTTTTAATTGTTAAAAAAACAAAAAGTTATAAAAGTTTAAAATCACCCCTCTGTTGCCATATCCATTATTAAAAAATCAAAATCATAAAACAAAAATATGTATTTGATATCGCCGCGTCCGTAAAAGTCTGATCTATCAAAGTAGTGCATTATTTTTCCCGCACGGTGAACGTCGTCTGAAAAAAAAATAAAGAACGCCAGAAATACACTTTTTTAGTTACCCTGTCTCCCAGAAAAAACGCAATAAAAAGCGATCAAAATAGTCGTATGTATTCCAAATTGATACTATCGGAAACTTCAGGACATCCCGCAAAAAATGAGCCCTTGCTCAACTACGTCGACGAAAAAATAAAAAAGGTATTGCGCACACAAAATGACCGCAGAAAATAATAAAAAAAAAAATAAAAGTACTACAGCAAAAAAAAAATACTATACAAGTTTGGTATCGTAGCAATCGTACTGACCCATAGAATAAAAATATCTGGTCATTTTTGTTGCAATTTGTGTGCTGTAGAAACAGGACGCACCGAAAGATAGTAGAATGTCGTTTTTTTTCCATTTCTCTCCGCTAAGAATTTTTAAAAAGTTTTTCAGTAAATTATATGGTACAATAACTCATCCCACTAAAAACAAGCCCTCATACAGCAACGTCGATGGATAAATTAAGGAGCTACGATTTTTTAAAAGGGAGTAGGAAAAAGCAAAAAAGCTCCGTCACTAAGGGGTTAAGGCCACTCACACAGCAGAGCGGCAAAGCGCCATAACTTTACTTTAGTTTTCGAATGCGGCTCCCTGCGGCCAACAGCGGAGTTTAGCACATATCATTGATGAGGTGCGCTTAACGCAAAAAACAAAACAGACTCCGTTTGAAAAGTGCGGCATTGGAAAGCGCCGTCCAGCCCCGTGATTGAGTGCCTGTCTGCGAGGCCCCATCGATTTCAATAAGAGCAATATACCGTGATTAACGCGGCATTCAAAACGGGATGTTAATCGCGGTGTGAGAGGCCTAACGTACGTACAGTTCCCAAACATATACCTAAGACAGAAAAAAAAAAAGGGCGGAGGAAAAAAGGGTGTTTGCATTAATGCAGCATGAATATTCTCTTATAAGAAGATCATGAAGCCGATGTATGATAACAAAAAAACATACTTTTCTTTATTCAATCCGTGCCATTACGTGTCCACATTAAAATACAGCCAGAGGACCGGTTTCAGCCCTTAAACAGAGCCTCGTTCACCTCCGGAAGCAAGCAGAATCCCAAGGGAAAGAAGCGCCTTACAGGAAATGTAAGAGTGAAGTACAAACAGCCAGACTCTTTGTATATGCACAAAAAAGAACAAAAAAAGACAGCCCTAATAACAGACTCAGTATAGAAAAATATTAGTCTCAGACGAGTGAAGAAGGGAATGAATGTGCCAGGTTATTGTGTTTATAGGATAGTTATGTGGATAATTGACTTTTGATAGCTTTATTGACTGCTGATTAACTTCTCTCTACCATCTAATCAGGTCTGGGTTCATTAAAGCCAATACAAACCACTGTAGGACGATCAGAATAGGATTTATAACTTTGAAGCATAACCAAAATATATATAGCAAATGTATTGGAAATAGGACTATAGCCAAATTACTGATATATGGTCACGGGACGTTATGTGCAGTTTATTCCCTCCGACAAGTCACAGAACAAGGTTAGCAAAGCCTTCTGTGGCAGCAGCACTGGGTTCACTGGTGCACGGCGACTGGCTGACGAGGGGATGTAGACAGACCCAGATGGAAGAACAGCAGATACAACAGTGGTGCTGCAGGGATCTGGGACGGGCGAGTATAAAAGCTCGTATTATTTTTCAGAAGGTCCAGCTGTTTTATAAATAAAGATTTTAACTTGCAAAAAGCCCTTTAACGCCTTAACCCCTTAACGACCAGCCCATAGTGTTTTTACGTCCTCCCGAAGTGGGCTTTATTCTCTGAGGACGTAAAAACATGTGTCCTGCAGAGAATAATGCCCCTCGGGCTCTGGACGTGACAGCTCCATGCTGTCGGTGTCCGCAGGTAGCTGACAGCATGGAGCTGTCATCCCGGGCTGTTCGGAGCCCCCCCCGGCATTGCGATCGGCGCTACGCAATGGATAGCGCCGATCGCAAAAAAGTAAATAAAAGTGCAATAAAAGTTAAAGATTCAGCTGCTCTGATGGATCGGATCCATCGGAGCAGCTGAAATTACTCAGCGATGTCCGCCGCACGACTCCCAGCTGTCCCGATGCTCCTGGCGCCGTAGCCGTCCTTCTGCGCATGCGCGCCAGGCGGCATTACGTCAGCCGCATGTGCAGAAGGCCCGGCGGCGCGGGAGACTTAAAATCTCCTGGCTCCCGTCTCCTGTAGGTAGCCGGGAGGCAGGAGATGTCAGCGGGGACCACGGTGAGCGGTCCCTGGTACCGCGATCGCCGTTATACAACGGATAACGACGATCGCGGAAAAGTGTAAAAAAAGAAAAAAGTTTCACCTCCTCTCATGGATCGGATCCATGAGGGGAGGTGAAAATACTCACCTCAGGTCCGCTGATGCCCCCCGGCCGTTGTCGGGACCCCCCCGCTGGCTTCTGCGATGTGCTGCGCATGCGCAGAAGCCGGCGGGCCCGGCAAATTCAAAATCTCCCTGCACCCGGCTGTCACAGATAGCCGAGTGCAGGGAGATATGACTGGGGACCGCTGTATGCGGTTTCCAGTCATATGATCACCGTTATCCATCAGATAACGGTGATCATATAAAGTTAAAAAGTAAAAAAAAAAAAAGTTAAAAGTAAAAAAAAGTTTAAAAAGTTAGTTTCATCTCCCCTTATGGATCGTATCCGTAAGGGGGGATGAAATTACGTACCCAAGGTCCCGGATTTGTTCCCTGGTGGGATGTTGATCCGCGGATCTTACCCCAGCTTCGGCGCATGCGCCCGTCAGCATGATGGCGGACGCATGCGCAAAAGTGAAAGATCGCCCAAGAAATATAAAAACTCCCTGCTGCTGGCTACAAAAGGTAGCCAAGAGCCAGGAGATGTCACGGGGAGCCGCGGTATGCGGTTACTGGTCACGTGATCGCCGTTATCCAATGCATAATGGCGATCACGTAAAAGTTCTTTAAAAAGTGGCAGTTTCATCTCCCCTCACCGATGCGATCGGTGAGAGGAGATGAAACATCTTCTCGGAGGCTTCCGCATTTGAATCCAGATGCGATTATCCTCCATGGATCCTGCCAGCTCCTGGGTATGCGCCCGCCGGCAAAATGCCGGACACATTCGCAGGAGCCGGGGAGCCCAGGAAATTTTAAATCTCCCTGCTCCCAGCGACCAACGGTCGCTGAGTGCTTGGAGCAGTGACTGGCGGCCTCGCTGAGCGGTCCCCAGTCACGTGATAAAGTAGCGATCTAACATTAGGCCGGTCACACATGACCGGAGAGGAATTACGGGTTCTGCATGCGCTTGATCAACGGTAATCCACGGATCAATCGCATGCATTGGATTACACAATTCCCCCCAATTAGCGGGTCGGAATTACATAATCCACTCGCAGAAACAGAACACGGCATGCTATATTTTACCACGAATATCTGCGACCTAGAGCCCTTTGTGCTCTATGACCACGGATATACCCGCAGCCCATATGCAAACACATTGTGTACGGGCTGCGGGTACCCGAGTCATCTCTAAGCGACGGCACGGGAAATGCAAACAAAAAACTGCCTGTGTGAGTAGGCAGTTATGTGATTGTTCTCAGTAAGAGAAACGACGTAGGCAGTTAAGCGCAGTACATTACGCAACCATACGCAGGGTCACAGCCGGGCTCACAGCTGGAATCCGCTGCGGGCCTCGGCAAGCGGATTCCGCCTACGGCTACGTGAGCCCGGCGTTATTCAGACCGCTGCCTGTAATCCGTAATTTACAAGAAGCCCCGGGAACGTTCGTCTTCCTGCAGTTCCAGGAGCAGCTTGTTGAGCGCCTTCTCTGTGAGACCGCTGCACCGCAGCAAGATTACAAAGCCTCACAGAGCGTCACTTTCTACACCCCATACCCGCTGCTGAGGTTACGAAATACCCCCCAAAATACATGAGAGGAGAGGGGATACACGGTTTTCTTGCCCCATGTGCCCAGCCCAACCAGCCTCCGTAATTACCCCTGTCTTCGGACATAAAACGCAGTTTATATTTTTACCTTTATCTAATATTTAGGGAATGCCAAAAAATGGGGATGGCGGGGGGGGGGGGGGGGGGGGGGGATTATTTTTAGGAAGTCAAATTTTTTTCCGTATAAGTGGGCAATGGGGCCTGGAATTTATTCAGTTCTGCCCTGAAATCCAGCGGGCATTCCCTCCATTATGGGCCTAGCCATGTGTCCTGTAAGTAGATTAGGGCCACAATGGGTATGTTTCTGAACAGGGGACAAACAGGGGTATCCATTTTGGGGTGAAAGTCTTCATTCCTATGTACACTGTACAAAAAAACAGTTTTTAAATTGACAAAATTGCCAAACAAATGAAAATCTTAATTTTTTCCTTTTGCTTTGCTTAGATTCATTCAAATACTTTGGGGTCAAAATATGCAGTACACCCCTAGATGAATTTGTTAAGGGGTCTAGTTTTTAAAATGGGGTCATTTGTGGGGGTACTCTATCGTTTTGGACGCTCAATGGCTCTACATGTGGGCAATGGGGACTGGAATTTATTCCGTTGTACCCTGAAATCCAACGGGTGCTCCTTCCATTATGGGCCTAGCTATGTTTCCTTTAAGTAGATTAGGGCCACAATGGGTATGTTTCTGAACATGGGACAAATGGGGGTATCCATTTTGGGGCGAAAGTCTTCATTCCTATGTACACTTTCCAAAAAAAACAGTTTTTAAATTGACACAATTGCCAAAAAAAAGAAAATCGTACTTTTTTCCTTCTGCTTGGCTTAGATTCATTCAAAAACTGTGAAGTCAAAAAAGTCATCTTACCCCTAGATAAATTCGTTAGGGGGTCTACTTTTCAAAATAGGGTCACTTGTGGGGGTTCTCCATCGTTTTGGTCACTCAATGGCTCTACAAGTGGGCAATGGGGACTAAATCTCCTTCAAGCAAAATTTCTGTTCCGAAAGCCACCGGTTGCTCCTTTCATTTTGGGCCCCATTGTGCATATAGACGTAATACTAGGGCCACAATGGGTATGTTTCTGAGCACAGGACAAACAGGGGTATCCATTTTGGGGTGCAAGTCTTCATTCATATATGTGCTGTACAAAAAAACTGCTTTTAAAATGACAGAATTACCAAAAAAATGAAAATCGTAATTTTTTTCCTTCGGCTTGGCTTAGATTCATTCAAAAACTGTGAAGTCAAAAAAGTCATCGTACCCCTAGATAAATTCGTTAAGGGGTCTACTTTTCAAAATGGGGTCACTTGTGGGCGTTCTCCATCGTTTTGGTCACTCAAGGGCTCTACAAGTGGGCAATGGGGACTAAATCTCCTTCAAGCAAAATTTCTGTTCCGAAAGCCACCGATTGCTCCTTTCATTTTGGGCCCCATTGTGCATCCAAACGTAAGATTAGGGCCACAATGGGTATGTTTCTGAGCACGGGAGAAACAGGGGTATCCATTCTGGGGTGCAAATCCTAATTTTCATGTGTACTATAGAAAAAAGTCCTGTCTTTAAAATGACATATTTGCAAAAATATGAAATTTTTGTTTTTCTCTTCTAAATTGCATTGACTCCTGAAAAAAAACTGTGGGGTTAAAATACTCCTGACACCCCTCAGTGAATACGTTAAAGGGTGTCGTTTTTAAAATGGGGTCACTTGTGGGGGTATCTATCATTTTGACTCCTATGAGCCTTTCCAATCTTGGCTTGGTGTAGGAAAACAAAGTGTTCCTCAAAATGCTGAAAAGTAATGTTACATTTGTACGTCTCCTAAATGGTTAAAAAAAAAACGAAAGTTTTTCCAATGTGCGCCCAAAATAAAGTAAACGGATGGAAATATAAATCTTAGCAAAAATTTTTCTATATTATGTTTGCACATATTTGAGATATTGCAGTTGGAAATGTGAAAAAATGACGATTTTTTCAAAATTTTCCCAATTTTGGCGCTTTTACTAAATAAACACAAATTCTATCGGTCTTTTTTTTCCACCTAAATGAAGTACAACATGTGGCGATAAAACAATGTCAGAATCGCTTGGATATGCAAAACCTTTCTGGTGTTTTTCCATGCTAAAGTAACACGTGTCAGATTTGCAAAATTAGGCCTGGTCATTAAGGCGTAAACAGGCTTGGTCACTAAGGGGTTAAGGACGCAGTCCTTTTTTTTCTTTTCCTTTCCATTTTTGTTTTATTCTCCCCCATGTTAAAAAAATCATAACAATTATTTATCCATCAATGCCGCTGTATGAGGGCTTGTTTTTTTGCGGGACGAGTTGTATTTTTCAATGGCAAGATATAATGTACTGAAACACTTACAAAGAAAATTCTTAGTGGAGGGAAATAGCAAAAAAACGAAATTTCACCATCTTTGTGTGCGTCCTGTTTCTACAGCGTACACACTGCAGCAAAAAAAGACCTGACCACTATATTCTATGGGTCAGTACAATTACTACGATACCAAACCTATATAGTTTTTTTTTTTGTTTGTTGCTGTACTACTGAGTTCCCCTGAAGATAAGACACTGTCTTATACTACTTTTTGCCCCTAAAGAGGCACAGTGTCTTATCTTCAGGGGAAGGGGGGCTTAAGCTCAACAGGTTTGCGGCGTCCCTGTGCTTCGCGACGCCCCCCGGCGGCGCTGCAGCAGTCTGCCATGTCCTCCGCACTGACATATCAGTTTCTTTCTGGTTACAGGGCTTTGAATACCCCATCTCCAGCAAAGCGAGCATTGCGATTGGATCGAGCGCCAGCCAATCACAGCCGGCGCTTGATGAGCCAATCACAGCCATTCAGTAATCTCATTTACTTAATGGCTGTGAATGATTGAGCGCCGATCCAATCACAGCGCTCGCTTTGCTAGAGGCAGGGTATTCAAAGCCCCGTCAACAGAAAGAAACTGGTCAGTCAGCGAGGAGGACACTGCAGACTGCTGCAGCGGCGCCAGAGATCATAGCAAGGCACTGGGACACAGCAGACCAGGCGAGTATTGAGGTTTTTTTTTTTTCCATGTAGGTTAGCTAGGGCTTATTTTGGGGGGGGGGCAGGTCTTATTATCGGGCAAAAACTGTACTGGAGTAAATAAGACTTTTTGATAGCTTTTTCTTACATTTTTCCTTGGAGGGAGAGCAGAAAAAAGCATTATTCTGGCATTCTTTCTTTCTTTTCCTGATGACGTTCACTGTATGCAGTAAATAATGCATTACTTTGATAGATCATACTTTTACAGACGCAGTGATACCAAATGTGTTTTTTTTGTTTTAATATTTAGATTTTTTTTTTAAATTATAAAAATATGGTAAAAAGAGGGTGTTTTAAACTTATTACTTGATTTCTTTAGGAATAAGTCAAACTTTTTAAAACTAATTGTTACATTTTTTTACTCCCCAGAGAGAACAAGGACTTGCAATAGTTTGATCTCTCCTGCAGTATAATGTAACTCCATAGCATTACATTATACCGCGATCTGACAGGCAGTCTATCAAGCCATCGTGCAGGCATAGTTTGATAGGCGATCTGCAATGGCAGCCCTGGGACCTTTCAGAAGGCCCCCGGCTGCTATGACCCCCTCACGGCAACCCATGATCTCATTGTGAGGGGGCCGCGCGGGACCTCCGAACATCGGTTGGGGGATTTAAATGCCACTGTCAGAATTGACGGAGGCATTTAAAGGGTTAACAGCCCCGATTAGTGGAGCGGCTTATTGGAGCTGTTGTGGGCAGGTGTCAGCTTTAAGAAACAACTAGCATCTGCATTTTATGGAGCAAGATCTTCCCCCGATCTCCCTCCATACATACCCCGATCGTGCAGGACGAAACCTTAGATCTTGTGTCGTTAAGGGATAATAGGGGATATATCAGATTAAAAAAAACACGGCCACTTTCTTCCAGACATCGGCATCTTAATTGGCCTGTGGGTAACGTAGGAGACAACATTCATAACACTCAAAGGCAGAAGGGCCGGGTTCTAAAGCAGCTGGCATGAACCATACTTGCCCACTGGACTGTTTAGAAGTCATCAGCATAGAAGCATGGTATTTTAAAAAACTGCTTTCCTACAGGTAAAAGGCATAATGGACAGCAACAGAACCAACAAGGCGGCTTTCTGCATGACTGATAATCTTGCTACAAACGGTTTAGTCTAGTAAAACCTTGTGACCTGTTCCTTTTAAGGCTGCCTTCATACAAGCGTATATATACGCTGGGCCAGGTCAATAAATGCATTGGATTCAATGCATTCTATCAGATGGCCGGCGTATATACGCTTGTGTGCAGGCAGCCTAAGGGGGAGACAGAGGAAATAGCATATTATGTTGTATTTAGCAGGTCTCTAAAGCCCCTGTTTAGATGATATGAAATAAATCTATTTGGTGGTCTGGCATTTGTCAGCTCTATTACCTGATGGTTCCGTGGGACACTGGAATCCACTACTGGACAGTCGGGAGAATTCAAGAGACTGCGACATTTGTCTGTCGGAGGGTTCTTACTGGATCCATCTGTAACACACAGCGATTGTGGTTATATGTGAGAAGGGGATCTCGGGGACCTTCAAAACTGCTTTCCTTTACCATCATTGAAAGTCTCCTCCTCCTTACACTCCAGATTAGCCCTCAGAAAGGTATTTTCTTCTTCCTCATCTATAACTTCAACTTTAATATCTATCAGTTCTTCAGCCTAATAAAAAGTGCCAAAAAAAAAAAAAAATCATCAAAATAACTGAGTTTACATAACTTGACTTTTGGTAATTAGGGAGACGTACCTGATGATCCTGTGGAACATTGCTATTTTCCTTTGAACAATCCCAGGAATAAGGAGGGCTGGAACTTCTCTCTGATGGACAAAGAAAGAGAAAGACAACAACATAAATCATAAGACATCTATAGAACAAGTGCGGCGTTACACAGATTTAAAGGGGTCGTCCAGGTGCAAAGTAACTTTTAAATAATTGATCCAGACTAGAGATGAGCGAACGTACTCGGTAAGGGCGATTTCGCAATCGAGCACCGCGATTTTCAAGTACTTCACTACTCGGGTGAAAAGTACTCGGGTGCGCCGGGGGGCGGGGAGAGGCGTGGCGGCGCGGGGGGGTAGCAGCAGGGAACAGGGGGGAGCCCTCTCTCTCTCTCCCCCTCTCCCTCTCCCTCTCCCCCCCACTCCCCGCCGCAACCCCCCGCGCCGCCACGGCGACCCCCAAATTTTTTCGCCCGAGTACGGAAGTACTCGAAAATCGCGGTATTCGGGCGAAAAAGGGGCGTGGCGGAGCACGTTCGCTCATCTCTAATCCAGACCTATTAGACAATAAAAGCAGGAATGCTTACCAGTCGTCTGCCCTGGTGATCCAGTGCTGCAGCCCTACGGTCCTCCCGGTCTTTGTAGTGTAACAGAAACCACCTGATTGTTGCAGCCAATCAAAGGCAACCGTGCTCTGTTACCACGCTCCTGGCATCATGGCTCCCAGCATCTGAGCAGTGATGCAGGGAGCAGGACACCTGACCACCGTGGCCTCTGATTGGCTACAGCGATGAGGTGGTTCCTCTTCCACCACAAATACTGCTAAATCTGTGGTGCTGCACACTAGAACGCCAGGGCAGAGGACGGGTAAGCGTCCCTGCTTTTATTGCTTTAACAGGGCCGATTTTTAAGAAGTTGCCTCACACCCGGACAACCCCTTTAAGAGTCAGAAAAATTATAAAAGCGTTTGGAGTACTAGCAAAAAGATCTATCAATTATGGGATAATTCCACCCGTCACTATAAGAAAACTGAACGATGATGGAGACACAACTATTATCTACAGCTCCCCTTCATGTCTCTCCATAAGGGCACGTTCACACGTAGCGGAAATGCTGCAGTTTAGCCGCAGCTCAAAGTTCAGCTGCAAAATTCGCAGCATTACCACAAATAGAAACAGTCAAAATCTGCACCGTTGGTACGTATCCACAGTGCTCCCCCTCATCTTGCAGTTCTTTGGGCTGTCAGCGCACCCCCCTTTTCATCAACTCTTCTCCACTGCTCTGCTATTGGTGATCTATCCTGAGAATAGGTCACCAGTAGTTTTAGCATGAAAAACTCCTTTAAACGTGCAGTTAAAAAAATGCATTCCCAAGTGCAGCAACTTGGTAAGAAAAATTAAAAACCACATGACTGTATCAAAACAGCATCCGCAGCGCTTGCCATCGGGACAGTGTATCCTTACCCATATTCTGAAAATTGTTTACATGGTTCACATTAATCTTTCTTGAGAAGTTCGTATTTGTCAGTAACCAGGCTTTGTGTGCCTTTATTGAACAGGCAAAGCACCTATGAAATCCACACTTCCAATCTCCTCTCCTTAACTGAAACACCTTTTGCCAATAGGTTCTTAGAGAAGTCATTAAATGAGTTATTCCCTATTCATAAGAAAGGGAATAACTATATGATTGGTTTGCTTCCGACAGCTGGCACTCCCACCTAACATGAATACGGTAGTCTCAAAGGTCCTGAAATAAGTGATGGTCACGCATACTCACCAACACTCCATTCATTTGATTAAGACTTCAGAAGATAGCCGAATACAAGTGCTTGGCTATCCCTGTCAGTCCCACTGAAAGGAATTGAGAGGAAATCCGTATGTGTGGCCAACAATACACTAATTCAAAGACTTTTGGGACTACAGTTTTGAGATCCATGGAGATCCAAGCGGTGGGATCTCTGCCAATCAAATAATTCTCCCCAGTTCTGTGGATAGCAATAACTTTATTTCACAGTTAAAACCCTTTAACAGGAGGTTCACTTACTTATTCTCCCTGCACTATGGATTCTTACTTAATGTGCTCAATAAAATGAATGCTAAAACCGTTTGTGTTTCAATAGTTTAGTTGTTTCTCTATAATTGTGACTTAGATAACAATCAGACCACATATTATTAATGAACGCAGAAATCCAGGTAATTCCGGGTTCACTTACTTATTCATATATGACAGACAAGTCATACGCAAATAAAAAAAACAAAAAACAGCACAACGATAATTTTTTCTCTCCAAATCAAAGGCCTACCAACCACCGTAAATCTAATGAGCTCAACAACATCTACATTATTTGGAAGTAATGTAATCCTCACACACTACATACAGAAAAGGGCTAGCCATCTCTTTAAGGCCTCTTCCACACGGGCGATTTCCTCGTGCGATTTTCTCGCATTGAGAGACTATGAGAAATAGCAGGTTTGTGGAGCCCATGCTTTCCTATGGGTTCTTCCACACATGCGATGCCTTGTAGTGTGCGAGATAGCGAGGTTACAAAATCGCCGCGATTTTTTTGTAGCCCACGTTCCCCCATGGAGTCTGCGACTTCCTGGCATGGCATAGCAGCCACGAGCGACATGAATGCTATGCAAGATAACTCTGCCTGCTATGGAGATCTATGCAAATTCTCTATGGCGAGTTTTTTTTGTAAAAGGTACACGTGACAAATGAGAATTGTGAGTGGGCGGGGTCAGAGACCGTTCACTGCAAACCTGCCTGATAATTAATTCTCCCGCACTATAAAAAAAACCAAAAATCGCATGAGTAAATCAGGACCACATGCGTTGCGATGTTAGAATTACTGCAAAAAAAAAAACAAAAACGCATCTCTGACATGAAAAAAATTGCAAGCGCATAGCAGGGACAGCGATTTTCTCGCATCCAAATCGCTATTGCCCGTGCGGAAGAGGCCTAAAGGGGTTTTCTGACTTATTCAAATTTGAACTCAACATGTTCCCCATCTGTAAAAATACCTTATACCCACCTCTCCCAGCTGTGTCCAGCGTTGTCGCTCCGGGTTCCCCTCTGATGGCATGTTTAACCCTTTCCAATCCATTTATTTTTTCTCATCCATTCTCCCCAGCTCCAAATAAATTGAAGCTGGGGAGAATGGATGAGAAAAAATAAACTTTCCCTTCACCCTCCTGATCTGACCGAGTTCAGGAGGGTGCAGGTGCTCACTGCACCGTGGGGGGAATGCGGAAGTAATACTTCCGCATTCTCCCTTCTGCCTCCCGGCTTGGTGATCATGTGACAGCTGAGGTCAGGTGGCACCCAGCAGTGACATGATCGCCGGGCAGAATGCGGAAGTAATAATTCTGCATTCTCCCTTCAGGCTCCTGGCTCGGCGTTCATGTGACAGCTGGGGGTCAGGTAACACCGGCGGTCACATGATTGCTGGCCGGAATCTCTCTGCATTACATAGCGCTAATTGAGCGCTATGTAATGTGTAAAGGAGAAGACAGAAAGGGTTTTTAAGCCTTTCTGCCTTCTCCTCGAGGGTCCTTGTTGAGGATCAGTGCAGGAGTGCATCTGCACCCCATGTGTCTGATGATCGGGTACAGATGTACTCCTGCACTGCAGTGTCAGGCCTGTCCCGACATCGGAGCTGTGGAGGGAAATGATGATGTTGGGGCAGGCCCGACATTGGATTGGAATGTTTAAAGGCTGCAGCAGCCTGTGTACAGGATGTGACACGCTGCTGTAGCCAATGACGTAGTTCATGGATTATGTTGAGTTAAAATTTGAATAAGTCAGGCAGCCCCTTGAACCATTTCCACAGCGTGGTCTTGACACAGCCATAGGTAGAAAAGACACAACAGAAGGGCTGAACCATGCTGCTTTATGTTGCTTCCATTTTACATACAGACCTTGAAGATGTGTTCCAGCCTGACTGCCACAAACGAGCGTATGAAGTTTGGGTCAGGAGATCCAAAGTCAAGCCAAAACACACTTCCAAAGTGCGTACGTAAAAATAAGGCGACATGAAGCAGTGCGGTTCGGCCCCTAATTCCAACCAATTTTTATACTATTACAAACGGTAAGTGAATAGTCACATACGGCTCCCGGCAAGCATGGCCGAGGGTAACAGCTCGCACTCCCACAGGCATTTTGCTGTCCTCAGAGCGTCTTCTGGAGGACAATCCTGGGAATACAGGGGGCTGGGGCATCTCTCTGGTGACTTTCTCTTAATGAATCCATCTGTAGGACAAACACATTGTTTACATATCATGTTCAGGTGACGGGGCAGCTGGATGACCCTGAAGCCTCTTACTAAGTGATGGGAGGGTTGGATGATTCTCCATGTCAGGTTCTTGTTGAGCCTTGTGTGCTTTTAGACGCAGACTGTCTGCTTGTCATCATCCGATGGCGGCCTTCCTTCTCCGACTGCAAGAGAAGAAGTCGTCAGTCTTGGCTGGTGAACAATAAACATATTCAAGTTGTTTATTGGATAACAAGTCAGTCTTCTAAACGAGATGCTAAAGGGGTTTTCCAGGCAGCGCGTCTGTCAGTGCCTGTACACACCACGGTCAGAGTAGAAGTCGGTGCTCCAACCCGCTTAGTGGCCGGCGCTCGGAATTGCAGGCGCAGTTCACATTGAAATCAATGGAACCTCAAACTTCTATTACAAGTGCAGCTCCCATTGATTTTACTGAGAGCTGCGCATGCAATGATGAGTGCCAGTCGCTATATGGGTTGGAGCAGCAGCTTTCAGTCCGACCCCGTTGTAGCCTGCCATTGACAGCCTCTGCTGCCTGGAAAACCCCTTTAACCCCTTCATGACATGGCCTATTTTGGGCTTAAGGACACAACAATTTTTGGCGGATTTTCTTCTCCGTTTATCAAAAGTCATAACTTTTTTATTTTTCCGTCGACGCGGCCGTATGAGGGCTTGTTTTTTGCGTGGCGAACTGTAGTTTTTATCGGTGCCACTCTTGGGTACATAGACTATATTGTAAAACTTTTTTTTTTTTTTTTTTAATGATAGCAGGGAGAGAAAACGCATCAATTCTGCCATAGATTTTTTTTTTTTTTTTTTTTACAGCGTTAATCATGCAGCATAAATGAGACATTCCATTTTTTCTGCGGGTCGGTACGGTTACAACGATACCAAAATTCTTACATTTTTTTAGGTTTTCCCACTTTTCTGCAATAAAACCCTTTTTCTGGGTAATCTTTTTTTTTTTTCTAAATTGCTGCATTCAAAGTCCTGTAACTTTTTTATTTTTTGATGTACGGCACTCTATGAGGACTTATTTTTTGCGAGACGAGCTGTAGATTTTATTGGTACCATTTTGGGGTACATACGGATTTTTTGATCACTTTTATTGCGTTTTTAGTGAGGCAAAAGGTTTAAAATTAGCATTTTGCCTCAGTTTTTTAGCGGTTTTTTTTTTGCGTTTTTTTCCGTGCACAGTCAAAAGCATGTGCAACTTATTGTACGCATCGTTACGGATGCGACAATACCAAATATGTGGGGTTTTATTTTTTTTTTACCTTTTTTTATTCTAATTTGAGAAAAAGGATTAAAAAATGGTTTTTTTAACTGTTTTTTTACATTTTTTTAAATTCTTTTTTTAATCTTTGTTTTTTTTACACTGTTTGTGTCCCTCTGAGGGACTTTAACCACTTCCCTGATGATCGCTGGTATAAGGCATGGCAGAGCTACTGCTCTGCCATGCCTTATCGCTTGTACAGCGATTATAGGCACAGGCAATACAGGACGCCAGTGTCTGGCGTCCTGTTGCCATGGTGACAGACCGGGCTCTCGCGATGACATCGCGAGTTCCGGCCGGAGACACAGAGGGAGCCGCGCTCCCTCTGTGAACTCTTTCCCTGCCGCGATCTACTTAGATCGTGGCAGGGAAGGGGTTAACAGCGGGGGATGCATCTCCGATGCCCCCCCCCCCCGCTGTTGCAGCGGGACGCCGGCTGTGACTGACAGCCGGCTCCCGCTGCGAGAGCGCGCGGGATCTTATGTGATCCCGCGCTATCTCCAGGACGTAAGTTTACGCCCTGTTGCGGGAAGTACCAGGCTGCCAGGACGTAAACTTACGCCCTGCAGCGGGAAGGGGTTAAAGTCTATGAGATGAACTGGCTCATCGCCTAGGAAGTTTTTTTGGATGATCTGTGGAATCTTATTCCTGAGTCTGCAGCTGCAGGTCCAATCACTGCAATCCCCCGTCCTTCTACGCCAGAGATCTCCCACAAGAAAACGGAACCCCTCGGCCAGATGTGAACGAGCCTTTACTCTAGAACAGGGGTGTCAAACTCATTTTCACCGAGGGCCACATCGGGCTTATGGTGACCTTCGAAGGGCCGATTGTAAGACAATACAGTAAGGGCTCGTTCATACCAGCGTGTTTGCGTACATAATTTGCAGTGAATAGACGCCATTGATTTCAATGAGTCATTCACATGATGTATATTTTCACACAGCATGATCTATATTGTTACATACTACGCACCCCAATAGGCCATTGAAGTGAATGGGCCGCGCAAATACGCAGGAAACCTGTGTAGTCACTGCATATTTGCGCACCATTTCAGTGGGCCCATCCGCGTTCTTTTTTGCGTGCTCAAAATATGTAGGCATAAGCGATTTTCCATTGCGCAAATATGCAGCGTATTTGTGCGACCAAAATATGATTACGCCCGTGTGAACAAGCCCTATTAGCGACCCCCACAGTGGCCAAATTAGCAATAGCGACCCCCCCATAGTGGCTTCGGTAGTAATAACGAGCCCCCCCCCCCCACAGTGGCCCCGGTAGTAATAACGACGACCCCCCCCCCCACAGTGGCCCCAGTAGTAAGAACGACCCCCCCCACAGTGGCCCCAGTAGTAAGAACGACCCCCCCCACAGTGGCCCCAGTAGTAAGAACGACCCCCCCCACAGTGGCCCCAGTAGTAAGAACGACCCCCCTCCCCCCACAGTGGCCCCAGTAGTAAGAACGACCCCCCCCACAGTGGCCCCAGTAGTAAGAACGACCCCCCCCACAGTGGCCCCAGTAGTAAGAACGACCCCCCCCACAGTGGCCCCAGTAGTAAGAACGACCCCCCCCACAGTGGCCCCAGTAGTAAGAACGACCCCCCTCCCCCCCACAGTGGCCCCAGTAGTAATAGCGACCCCCCCTCCCCCCACAGTGGCCCCAGTAGTAATAGCGACCCCCCCCTCCCCCCCACAGTGGCCCCAGTAGTAATAGCGACCCCCCCTCCCCCCACAGTGGCCCCAGTAGTAATAGCGACCCCCCCTGCCCCCACAGTGGCCCCAGTAGTAATAGCGACCCCCCCTCCCCCCACAGTGGCCCCAGTAGTAATAGCGACCCCCCCCTCCCCCCCACAGTGGCCCCAGTAGTAATAGCGACTCCCCCCCACAGTGGCCCCAGTAGTAATAGCGACCCCCCCACCCCCCCACAGTGGCCCCAGTAGTAATAGCGACCCCCCCTCCCCCCCACAGTGGCCCCAGTAGTAATAGCGACCCCCCCTCCCCCCACAGTGGCCCCAGTAGTAATAGCGACCCCCCTGCCCCCACAGTGGCCCCAGTAGTAATAGCGACTCCCCCTGCCCCCACAGTGGCCCCAGTAGTAATAGCGACTCCCCCTGCCCCCACAGTGGCCCCAGTAGTAATAGCGACCCCCCTGCCCCCACAGTGGCCCCAGTAGTAATAGCGACTCCCCCTGCCCCCACAGTGGCCCCAGTAGTAATAGCGACTCCCCCTCCCCCCCACAGTGGCCCCAGTAGTAATAGCGACCCCCCCCTCCCCCCACAGTGGCCCCAGTAGTAATAGCGACCCCCCCTGCCCCCACAGTGGCCCCAGTAGTAATAGCGACCCCCCCTCCCCCCACAGTGGCCCCAGTAGTAATAGCGACCCCCCCCTCCCCCCACAGTGGCCCCAGTAGTAATAGCGACCCCCCCCACAGTGGCCTCCGTAGTAATAACGACCCCCCCCCACAGTGGCCTCCGTAGTAATAACGCCCCCCCCCCCACAGTGGCCTCCGTAGTAATAACGACTCCCCCACCCCCCACAGTGGCCCCAGTAGTAATAACGAGCCCCCCCCCCCAGTGGCCCCAGTAGTAATAGCGAGCCCCCCCCCCCACAGTGGCCCCAGTAGTAATAGCGACCCCCGCCCCACAGTGGCCCCAGTAGTAATAGCGACCCCCCTCCCCCCACAGTTGCCCCAGTAGCAATAGCGACCCCCCCTCCCCCCAGAGTTGCCCCAGTAGTAATAGCGACCCCCCCTCCCCCCACAGTTGCCCCAGTAGCAATAGCGACCCCCCCTCCCCCCACAGTTGCCCCAGTAGCAATAGCGACCCCCCCTCCCCCCACAGTTGCCCCAGTAGCAATAGCGACCCCCCCTCCCCCCACAGTTGCCCTAGTAGTAATAGCGACCCCCCCCCACAGTGGCCCCAGTAGTAATAGCGACCCCCCACAGTGGCCCCAGTAGTAATAGCGACCCCCCCTCCCCCCCACAGTGGCCCCAGTAGTAATAGCGACCCCCCCCTCCCCCCCACAGTGGCCCCAGTAGTAATAGCGACCCCCCCCTCCCCCCCACAGTGGCCCCAGTAGTAATAGCGACCCCCCCCTCCCCCCCACAGTGGCCCCAGTAGTAATAGCGACCCCCCCCTCCCCCCCACAGTGGCCCCAGTAGTAATAGCGACCCCCCCCTCCCCCCCACAGTGGCCCCAGTAGTAATAGCGACCCCCCCCCTCCCCCCCACAGTGGCCCCAGTAGTAATAGCGACCCCCCCCCTCCCCCCCACAGTGGCCCCAGTAGTAATAGCGACCCCCCCCCTCCCCCCCACAGTGGCCCCAGTAGTAATAGCGACCCCCCCCTCCCCCCCACAGTGGCCCCAGTAGTAATAGCGACCCCCCCCTCCCCCCCACAGTGGCCCCAGTAGTAATAGCGACCCCCCCCCTCCCCCCCACAGTGGCCCCAGTAGTAATAGCGACCCCCCCCCTCCCCCCCACAGTGGCCCCAGTAGTAATAGCGACCCCCCCCCCCCTCCCCCCCACAGTGGCCCCAGTAGTAATAGCGACCCCCCCCCTCCCCCCCACAGTGGCCCCAGTAGTAATAGCGACCCCCCCCCTCCCCCCCACAGTGGCCCCAGTAGTAATAGCGACCCCCCCCCTCCCCCCCACAGTGGCCCCAGTAGTAATAGCGACCCCCCCCTCCCCCCCACAGTGGCCCCAGTAGTAATAGCGACCCCCCCTCCCCCCCACACTGGTCCCAGTAGTAATAGCGATCCCCCCTCCCCCCCACAGTGGCCCCAGTAGTAATAGCGATCCCCCCTCCCCCCCCACAGTGGCCCCAGTAGTAATAGCGATCCCCCCTCCCCCCCACAGTGGCCCCAGTAGTAATAGCGATCCCCCCTCCCCCCCACAGTGGCCCCAGTAGTAATAGCGATCCCCCCTCCCCCCCACAGTGGCCCCAGTAGTAATAGCGATCCCCCCTCCCCCCCACAGTGGCCCCAGTAGTAATAGCGATCCCCCCTCCCCCCCACAGTGGCCCCAGTAGTAATAGCGACCCCCCCTCCCCCCTACAGTGGCCCCAGTAGTATTAGCGACCCCCCTCCCCCCACAGTGGCCCCAGTAGTAATAGCGACTCCCCCTCCCCCCACAGTGGCCCCAGTAGTAAGAGCGACCCCCCCTCCCCCCACAGTGGCCCCAGTAGTAATAACGACCCCCCCTCCCCCCACAGTGGCCCCAGTAGTAATAACGACCCCCCCTCCCCCCACAGTGGCCCCAGTAGTAATAGCGACTCGCCCTCCCCCCACAGTGGCCCCAGTAGTAATAGCGACTCCCCCTCCCCCCACAGTGGCCCCAGTAGTAATAGCGACCCCCCATCCCCCCACAGTGGCCCCAGTAGTAATAGCGACCCCCCCTCCCCCCACAGTGGCCCCAGTAGTAATAGCGACCCCCCCTCCCCCTACAGTGGCGCCAGTAGTATTAGCGACCCCCCGTCCCCCTACAGTGGCCCCAGTAGTAAGAGCGACCCCCCTCCCCCCACTGTGGCCCCAGTAGTAATAACGAGCCCCCCCCCACAGTGGCCCCAGTAGTAATAACGACCCCCCCCTCCCCCCACAGTGGCCCTAATAGTAATAACGACCCCCCCCTCCCCCCACAGTGGCCCCAATAGTAATAACGACCCCCCCTCCCACCACAGTGGCCCCAATAGTAATAACGACCCCCCCTCCCCCCACAGTGGCCCCAGTAGTAATAACGACCCCCCCCCCCACAGTGGCCCCAGTAGTAATAACGACCCCCCCCCCACAGTGGCCCCAGTAGTAATAGCGACCCCCCTCCCCCCACAGTGGCCCCAGTAGTAATAGCGACCCCCCTCCCCCCACAGTGGCCCCAGTAGTAATAGCGACCCCCCCTCCCCCGACAGTTGCCCCAGTAGTAATAGCGACCCCCCCCCCACAGTGGCCCCAGTAGTAATAGCGACCCCCCCCCCCCCACAGTGGCCCCAGTAGTAATAGCGACCCCCCCCCCCCACAGTGGCCCCAGTAGTAATAGCGACCCCCCCCCCCCCACAGTGGCCCCAGTAGTAATAGCGACCCCCCTCCCCCCCACAGTGGCCCCAGTAGTAATAGCGACCCCCCTCCCCCCCACAGTGGCCCCAGTAGTAATAGCGACTCCCCCTCCCCCCACAGTGGCCCCAGTAGTAATAAAGACCCCCCTCCCCCCACAGTGTCCCCAGTAGTAATAACGACCCCCCCTCCCCCCACAGTGTCCCCAGTAGTAATAACGACCCCCCCTCCCCCCACAGTGTCCCCAGTAGTAATAGCGACACCCCCCCCCAGTGTCCCCAGTAGTAATAGCGAACCCCCCCCCACAGTGTCCCCAGTAGTAATAGCCCCCAGCACACTGGCCCCAGTAGTAATAGCGACCCCCACCACAGTGGCCCCAGTAGTAATAGCGACCCCCCACCACAGTGGCCACAGTAGTAATAGCGACACCCCACCACAGTGGCCACAGTAGTAATAGCGACACCCCACCACAGTGGCCACAGTAGTAATAGCGACCCCCCACCACAGTGGCCACAGTAGTAATAGCGACCCCCCACCACAGTGGCCACAGTAGTAATAGCGACCCCCCACCACAGTGGCCACAGTAGTAATAGCGACCCCCCACCACAGTGGCCACAGTAGTAATAGCGACCCCCCACCACAGTGGCCACAGTAGTAATAGCGACCCCCCACCACAGTGGCCACAGTAGTAATAGCGACCCCCCACCACAGTGGCCACAGTAGTAATAGCGACCCCCACAGTGGCCCCAGTAGTAATAGCGACCCCCACAGTGGCCACAGTAGTAACCGGGTACTCCACAGTGGCCCCAATAGTAACAGTGACCCCCACAGTAATAATATTAACCCCCTCAGTAATAATAACCCCCCACAAACCCATATACTTACCTCCTCCTTGCTGTCAGTGCTGCTCCACCTCTGCTTGCGCTGAGCGCAGGTGCACACTGACATCAGTGTGTGCGCCCTGAACGCGTCCTCCCTGAGTCCTCTCCTGCGGAACTGAGGAGCAGGGGACTCAGGGGAGGAGGATAGCGGCTACACACTGACGTCAGAGTGTGTGTTGGGATCAGTGCTAACAGGGTGATTACCAGCGGAGAGCTGCGGCACCCCAGCTGGTAATCACTTCAGTGGTGAGCGGCTGTCGGCACGCCGCGGGCCACATAACATGAGGGAGCGGGCCTTGCGTTTGACACCTGTGCTCTAGACAGCTTAAGGGTGCCTGCACACGAACGGAATTTCCAGCGCGTTATTTTAGGCACATAATCCGCCCCAGACCGCAGCCAATATACTCCTATGAGGATCCGCAGTTGTCCCCAGACGGACGGATTTGTATCGCGTTTTTTCACGCGCGTGAAAAAATCTGCGACCTGTTCTAATTTGGGTCGGATTCTGCGCGTGAAGCCTCCAATACAAGTGAATGGGTGCGTTTTTTCACGCAGTTCATCCGCAGTGCAGCTGCGGATGGAGTCACTGGTTGCTATGACTACAGGAAGTAGGCATGGTAGGAGGCGTCCCAACACAGCACAGAGCTTCACAGGCAAATTTGTAGTATGTCTTGCCAATGCAGGATGTAAGAATGCAAAATCTGTAGTAATGAATTCCTCTTGTGAATTTTTTGCAGTGACTGAAATAAAGTCACGCTGGAGAAGCGCCTGAAAAAAGTTACATGGATCAACCATGCCCACAAAGACATCTGCTCACTGGGCGAAAGCATGTTGCGAGAATAATTTAACGGTGCTCGCACAAGCAAGAGGGACAAAGCGGAGTCTGGGTGTTGGTTTTTAAGCTGTTTTCCAAAGAATGGGCAGTTCTCTAGGGGTTGGGTTTACAATAAGGGGTGTCTGCTGGTTTTTCTGCGCGTTTTTTTCCGCAACACATCCGCGTATATCCGCGCGTGATTTTTCACGCATCCGTACCTATCCGCAAGCACATTTAGGTACCATATGCCCGTGAAAATCCGCTAGCGGAATCCGGAACGCTCGTGTGCAGGCGGCCTCTAGAAGTAATATTTTAGAATTTGTGGAGAAATTCATTGTCCTTACTGGTACTTTTTTCTTTAACAAATGTCCTACTTTAACCCCTTAAGGACCAAGTGCGGTAAATTTACGGCGCTTGGTCCTGTACTTTAACCCATGCCGATAATAGAAATATGCGGGACTGAAGCCTCTACTCCTGCAATCAAGCAGGAGCTGGTTGGGTCTTCAGTTGTTAGTCACAGCCAAGGACCCAGACAAGTGGCTTTTAACTGCTTCTGCCTCCTCCTTTTCGGAGTACACTGCGTTCAATGAGTGTTATATACTAAAAAGTGAAAGCGGAAGTATAATTTCCACTATGGAACCCAGCGGTCATGTGATCTCTGGGTGCCCCCTGCTACAGCAGAGCTGCACGCTCCTAGTAGACCCCAGATCAGGTATACCAGTGACAGATGTCACTACAGGGGGATGTAATCCTGTAGCTGGAGCTCCATTGGATGCGGCTCCTATGAAAAAAAAAAAGACAAAAAGACAACATTTCCATACTTTATCTTCGTGTAAATATACTAATGTAATAAAAAAAAATGCATCAAAAATAATTTGGCAGCTGAAGGAAAAAAAAATATAAATAGGGCAGTAAAACTACCACATGGCGAAAATCCCTAAAAAGTGTCTGGTCCTTAAGGGGTTAATGGGTTTCCGGGTTCTGGTTACGCCTTTCCTTTGTTAACCGGTAAACGGAAGAAGGACGAGCGCGGAGACGACATAAAGAGTGATCCGATAAAAGGCAGGGATTATTTTCTCTACACACTCAGAGGGGGAAATATATCAGGACGTATATACAAAGTTATATACTTCTGGTAGTGGATGCGCCAAGTCCGGGAATGTACGGTTTATACTTCCGCACACCGCCGCTCCCCCAGCGCCAGCACTCACACCCGCCGCTCAATGCGTTGGGTGGGTTACCCTTGCACGTAGAATGAGAGGACTAAGCGAATGCTTATGTAATCTGCTCAATCCCCATCCCTTTTGACAAGCCACGCCCCTTTACGGGAAAGTGGCGGACGGCGGTACAAACCACCAAAAGTTGACACTTTTGTCTCAACATTCTCTGCCTTTATGGCATTAGCGGACGTGTTTTCTAGACGTCTCCCATCATGCCACGGCTGACTATGTCTAAGCGCCGGCTCACACGAGTGTATGCGGAAACCGCCGTGTGTATAACGCAGTGTTTTACCGCTGTGTGAGCTGGCCGTCGCTGCGGAGGGCACTGCGCATGACGGTGTGTCTCACACGTGCGCAGTCTGACTTTATTCTATGTTTTAAATTTCCTGCTGTTGCATAGCCATGTTACATATAAACGGCGCACATACGCAATGCAACTGTACAGCGTTTATTACGCACCCATAGAGAACAATAATCTGCCAGTAATACGCGGTAAAATAGAACGTGTCGCATTATACGCAATGATAAAGCGCTAGTATGAGGGGTCAGTGGGAATCATCGACGCCGTTCACCTCAGATTATGCGCACGGACCACGCGATAGAATTACGCTAGTGAGCGCCGGCCGAAGGGAGATTTCCTCTTTTAAGCAGTTTCAACTGTAATTGAGTTTTGGAGCAGAAATTCCTGTTACGTTAAAAAGAAAAAAACAGTTAGCGAAGCGACGGCCGCCATCACAGCGGTGCTGGAACCTCCGCTCACCGAGGGTCCGACAGCAAACTGCCGGTCAGCTGAGCGGAAACAAACGGACCCATTATACAGCCAATGGGGTCTGTCCGTCAGCCCAGGGCATCCCCCTCTGCTGCCTCCCGAGCGCCGCAGGTAAACCGAACCGCCGCCGCTGTGAAAGCTGACTACATTTTCAGTCACATAAATACGCAGTGTGTTTAGGCGCTTCTGCCCGCATGGGCGAGCCGGCGGTCTACTCATTGGATGCCACATTAGACAAGAGGTTTAAGTCCACTTGTACATCATGTGACAGCATAAGACCACCTGCTGGGACTTGTAGTGCTCCCAAGTACCCCCACCCTTCCCCGACACGCACCTTAATGACAATAAATAAAAATTAGACATACGTGGATTGCCAGCTTTGCTCTAGTAGTCAAATTAGCGAGCAGTTTCAGCCCCGGAACTAATCTTTAGGGCCCATAATCCGGGTGCACCGGTCACTTCCGCCGCACGTGACCTACCACCGACTCTAGTCACTGTGAATCAGCCAACCCAAACAACCAATCAGGTTGTGAATCTAGCAGAAGTGTTGGGGAATATAGATATATGCCTCCAGTCAGCTTTCCTACTGCTGTGGGGGTGGGGGAGGACCTTCCATGACGTCATGACCACGTGACCGCTCATGTGCCGGGGAGGAGTCCGGGGTGTGTAGAGCCGCCGGGTGCATATTTGTACTTTCTGCTTAGGTTAAGCAGCGCTGCTGATTAGAGACACCTGATTGGCTCTTCCGTACCACGTGACTACACAGCGTGCACGCGGATTGCCTTCAGCAGCCGTGCATCCTGAGAGCTGTGCCCGCGCCTCACGTGACCGGTGACGTCACCTAGGTTTGAATTTGGCCGCGGTTTCCTATTTAGTCTGCTGAGGATGCTTGAAGCTCTTGGATGCCTTCCACAACCTGACTTTTGCCACCTCCAACAGAAGAATTTCGCTATTCGCTTCGCGGTCTCACATCACTTGGGGAGGTAAGCTATTTTAATTTGCATTTATGATTTCTGCATATTTCCCGGTTTTCGCCTGCATTTGCGCCATTTCGCTTGCAGCTGCTCCCATGTGCCTATTTTGCACTCATGCGCTTGTTTTCCCTTGCATTTGCGCACCTTTTCCGCTGCATCTGCTCCTGCCATCTGCCCATATGTGCATTTTTGGCGCATATTTCCCGGGTTTCGCCTGCATTTGCGCAATTTTGCTTGCAGCTGCTCCCATGTGCCTATTTTGCACTCATGCGCTTGTTTTCCCTTGCATTTGCGCACCTTTTCCGCTGCATTGGCTCAGTTTTCCTGCCATCTGCCCATATGTGCATTTTTGGCGCATATTTCCCGGGTTTCGCCTGCATTTGCGCCATTTCGCTTTCAGCTGCTCCCATGTGCCTATTTTGCACTCATGCGCTTGTTTTCCCTTGCATTTGCGCACCTTTTCCGCTGCATTGGCTCAGTTTTCCTGCCATCTGCCCATATGTGCATTTTTGGCGCATATTTCCCGGGTTTCGCCTGGATTTGCGCCATTTCGCTTGCAGCTGCTCCCATGTGCCTATTTTGCATTCATGCGCTTGTTTTCCCTTGCATTTGCGCACCTTTTCCGCTGCATCTGCTCCTGCCATCTGCCCATATGTGCATTTTTGGCGCATATTTCCCGGGTTTCGCCTGCATTTGCGCCATTTCGCTTGCAGCTGCTCCCATGTGCCTATTTTGCACTCATGCGCTTGTTTTCCCTTGCATTTGCGCACCTTTTCCGCTGCATCTGCTCCTGCCATCTGCCCATATGTGCATTTTTGGCGCATTTTTCCCGGGTTTCGCCTGCATTTGCGCCATTTCGCTTGCAGCTGCTCCCATGTGCCTATTTTGCACTCATGCGCTTGTTTTCCCTTGCATTTGCGTCACGTGAGGCGCGGGCACAGCTCTCATCGTGCACGGCTGCTGAACTGTACGCATATTTGTAGTTTACGCTTCGGTTATTCCTGCTGCCGATTCCAGCCAATGAGGTGGCTGGAATCGGCACCACGTGACTTCCCTTCGTGCACGAGCAGTACAGTTCAGCAGCCGTGCACGATAACAGCTGTGCCCGCGCCTCACATGACCTGTGACGTCACTGAGACTTGAATTGGCCCGCGGATTCTGAGCCCTGGCATCTACAGAGGAAGCTGATGGTTGGACGCCTTTTTTACAACTTACAACGTGGGAGAGGAAGATTTGTGCGCTACGTGTGGAGACGCGGCCACCCGAGATTCGTGCGCTACATGTGGTGAGTACGTCACCTGAGATTTGCGCGACGCCACCTGACGCAACCTGACTTTTTTTGCAGATTTCTGCGCTACGTGTGGAGACGCGGCCACCCGAGATTTGTGCGCTACATGTGGAGACGCGGCCACCTGAGATTCGTGCGCTACGTGTGGTGAGTACGTCACCTGAGATTTGCGCGACGCCACCTGACGCAACCTGACTTTTTTTGCAGATTTGTGCACTATGTGTGGAGACGCGGCCACCCGAGATTTGTGCGCCTTTTTCAAACTTACGTGTGGAGAGGATCCTGACGTATGGACGCGTTTTGAGAAGAATTTCGCTTCGCTCGGACACAAGCTGACATAACTCGTCGAGGTAAGCTGCTGCATCTGCCAAAATTTTCATTGCGTGCATCTGCTCATACGTGCTTATTTTGCGCATATTTGCAGGTTTTCGCTTGCATCTGCTCATATGTGCATATTTGGCGCATATTTGCAGGTTTTCACTTGCATATGTTCATATATGTATATATATTTGTGTACGTGTGTGTACGTACGTATGTGTATACATACGTGTGTGTACGTGTGTGTGTGTACGTGTGTGTGTACGTGTGTGTGTACGTGTGTGTGTACGTGTGTGTGTACGTGTGTGTGTACGTGTGTGTGTACGTGTGTGTGTGTGTGTACGTGTGTGTGTGTACGTGTGTGTGTACGTGTGTGTGTACGTGTGTGCGTGTGTGTACGTGTGTGTGTACGTGTGTGCGTGTGTGTACGTGTGTGCGTACGTACGTGCGTGTGTGTGTACGTGTGTGCGTACGTACGTGTGTGCGTACGTACGTGCGTGCGTACGTACGTGCGTGCGTACGTACGTACGTGCGTGCGTACGTACGTGCGTGCGTACGTACGTGCGTGCGTACGTACGTGCGTACGTACGTGCGTGCGTACGTACGTGCGTGCGTGCGTACGTACGTACGTGCGTGCGTACGTACGTGCGTGCGTACGTGTGTACGTGCGTGCGTACGTACGTGCGTGCGTGCGTGCGTACGTGCGTGCGTGCGTACGTACGTGTGCGTGCGTACGTACGTGTGCGTGCGTGCGTGCGTACGTGTGTGTGTGCGTGCGTGCGTGCGTGCGTACGTACGTGTGTGTGCGTGCGTACGTACGTGTGTACGTACGTGTGTGCGTGCGTACGTACGTGTGTGCGTGCGTACGTACGTGCGTACGTACGTGTGTGCGTGCGTGCGTGCGTACGTGTGTGTGTGCGTACGTACGTGTGTGTGTGCGTGCGTACGTGCGTGTGTACGTGCGTGCGTGCGTGCGTGCGTGTGTGCGTGCGTGCGTGTGTGCGTGCGTACGTACGTGTGTGCGTGCGTACGTACGTGTGTGCGTACGTACGTACGTACGTGTGTACGTACGTGTGTGCGTGCGTACGTACGTGTGTGCGTGCGTACGTACGTGTGTGCGTGCGTACGTACGTGTGTGCGTACGTACGTACGTACGTGTGTGCGTGCGTACGTACGTACGTGTGTGCGTGCGTACGTACGTACGTGTGTGCGTGCGTACGTACGTACGTGTGTGCGTACGTACGTGCGTACGTACGTACGTGCGCGCGTACGTACGTGCGCGCGTACGTACGTGTGTGTATATGTACGTACTGTGTGTGTGCGCGTACGTACGTGTGTGTATATGTACGTACTGTGTGTGTGCGTACGTACACACACGTGTGTGTGTGTGTGTGTGTGTGTGTGTGTGCGCGTACACACACACACACACGCGTGTGGGTGTGGGTGTGTGTGTGTGTGTGTGTGTGTGTGTGTGTGTGTACGCGCGCGCGCACGTACGTACGTGTGTGTGTACGTATGTACGTACGTGTGTGCGCGTACGTACGTACGTGTGTGCGCGTACGTACGTACGTGTGTGCGCGTACGTACGTACGTGTGTGCGCGTACGTACGTACGTGTGTGCGCGTACGTACGTACGTGTGTGCGCGTACGTACGTACGTGTGTGTGCGCGTACGTACGTACGTACGTGTGTGCGCGTACGTACGTACGTGTGTGCGCGTACGTACGTACGTGTGTGCGCGTACGTACGTACGTGTGTGTGCGCGTACGTACGTGTGTGCGCGTACGTACGTACGTGTGTGTGCGCGTACGTACGCGTGTGTGTGCGCGTACGTACGCGTGTGTGTGCGCGTACGTACGTGTGTGTGTGCGCGTACGTACGTGTGTGTGTGCGCGTACGTACGTGTGTGCGCGTACGTACGTGTGTGTATATAAATAAATAAATATATAAATTCTTCTGACCAGGTTGGGGGAGTAGTGGTCAATGTGAGTGGGTGTAGCGGATCTAGGGATCAGTAATACTGGTGTGATGTGACTGTTAACCTGCTGATTTTTCGTCATTTCCTGCAGATCTGACGTCCTTGAGAATGGGAAGGCTGTCCGACAGTGAAGAGACCCTCGACGTTCAGCAATCTTGAAACCCTTCGTTTTATGGACTGCTTTTTGCCTGTGACTCATCATTTTTTTTTTTTTTTTTTTATAAGCTTTTTCATTTAAAGAATTATGACAGAGGATCCTGAAAAACTGCGCAATATTTTACACCGATTGAGTAAACAGAAAAGATACCCAAACACAGCGGCCTTTGGTTTATCAGGGAATGACACTTGGTGTAAAATCCACATTTTTAATAAATAATAAAACGTGATTTGAATTTGTTTTTTTGTTTTACCTTATTTATGTTTTTAACTCCTGATTACCCACGCTGTAAAGCCGGCTGCACACGGCTGTGACCGGCTCCGCCATGGAATTCCGGGGCGGAGCCCGTCACGGCGGCCCCAAGAGACCCCAATACTTACCTCTTGTTCCGGTGTCCCGCATGACGCCTCAGCGTGCATGGGCAATAGAGCGTGTGACGCACCGCAGCGGCATGTGACGCGGCTGGCGGTAGGCGTAGAGGCGGTTTCACGCTATTTTCCGCTGTGCTACAGCGGAAGATTGCGTGAATGGACGGCTTCCACAGACTGCAATGGAAGCCGTCCGTGCGTATACCCGCGGCAAATAGAGCATGCCGTGGGTGAGGACGGGTGATTTTACGGTGCGGAATTCCGCTGTGAAATTCCGCACCGTAAGCATTGAGCTATTAGGTTGAATAGATCCGTCTGTGGGAAGGAGCCTTAAGGCTTCATGTCCACTAGCAAAATGGAATTGCGGTTTCTGCAGCGGATTTGCCCCTAGGGAATCATTGGCCAGCCGCGGTCCATTAAACTGATTTTTGCACCCGCGGATGGAATTTTAATAGAATTGCGTTTTTCACGCGTGGGAGAAAAAAACGCGGCATGCTCGATTTTACCGCGGATCGGCCACATTGCTATCACATTGATAGCAATGTGTGCAGATATCTGCATGCAAAAATGATACAATAGAAAGCTGATTCTACGCGGATTGTATTTTTCTAGTGGACATGAGGTCTAAGGCCGCCTGCAGACGGCCGTGTCGCATCCAGCTGCTCGCAACGGGACCCGACCTGAGCGCCTGCAGAGAGCAGTGCGGAACTCGCCCGCTCCCGCAGCTCTGACTCATGTGCCAGCAGACGGCACATGCGCAGAGTCGGCAGCCAGCGAGTGACGTTTATGTCCGGGGCTTTGCGAACCCCGCACAGAATTAGAGCATGGCGCGGTTTGTCTTCTGCGCGTGATTTCGCGTAGACAAACCACGGCCTTCTGCATAGGATTGCGTATTGAAATGCAATCCTATGCAGGCGTGTACAGCCGGAAATGTATGGTGCTGCGTCTGGCATAGACTGAAGTGGCAGCGGTGCGCACTCGTCATCAGCTGATTGGCAGAGATTCCGAGCGGCAGATCACCACTTCACTGCGCATAGATCATCAGTACTGGAGTCACTTTTAACCCCTTGCCACCGCAGCACGTGAATGTATGTATATGTTAGGAAGCAGCTTTCTGGAATGGACTTGCATTTGCATCCTACAGATCTGAGCCCACACCATCTACTGCTGAAGACTGTTGCTAATAACAGTTGGCCTCCCGCAGCCACAGAGGGGATGGGTGAGACAACAGATTCCCGCTGTTAACCCTTTCTAGTCCAATGTCGGGCCTGCCCCGACATCATAATTTCCCTCCACAGCTCCAATGTCGGGGCAGGCCCCAAACTGCAGTGCAGGAGTGGATCTGCACCCGATAGTCAGACACATCGGGTGCAGATGCACTCCTGCACTGGTCCTCATCGAGGACCCCCGAGGAGAAGGCAGAAAGGGTTTTTCACCCTTTCTGCCTTCTCCTTTACACATTACATAGCGCTCAATTAGCGCTATGTAATGCATAGATTCCGGCCGGCGATCATGTGACCGCCAGGTGTCACCTGACCCCAGCAGTCACATGATCGCCGAGTCGGGAGGCAGAAGGAGAATACGGAAGACGCCGGACAGGTAAGCAGGTCCCTCCCTGCACCCTCCTGAACTCTGTCAGATCAGGAGCGTGCAGGGAAAATGTATTTTTTCTCACCCATTCTCCCCAGCACCAATTTATTTGGAGCTTGGGAGAATGGGTGATAAAAAATAAATGGATTGGAAAGGGTTAATGCTTTGCATGCAACGATTGCTCTTATTTCATTAGGTTTTTGTATGTAATCAGATATACTTCAGTCTAAGCCGACCTGAGTATAAGCCAAGGTACCAACTTTTACCCCAAAAACCTGGGGTCAATTATTGACTTGAGTATAAGCCAAGGGGTAATATTAGGTACCTTGGCTAACACTGGGATCGGCTATACTCGAGTATGCATTGTGGCTGCTGCTACAGGCCAAGTGGGCAGTATACCCCTAGGTAAACTAATTAAGGGGTGTATTGTTAAAATTTTGTGGCTGCTCAAGAGCTCTACAACTGTGCTATGGGGCTTTAAAGGCCTTCAAGCAAAATGTCTGTTACATCTGCTGCTGGTATATGTTGCTCAAAGCTTCAGTTTACTAGCAGCACAGCCCTGAGAGGGTTAATTGATTGAGCTGCCTGGGTGGGGTTATTTCCTGCAAGCCAATCTCCTGGCTCTGCATACATATAAACCCAGCTCTTGGCAGTCTGTGTTTCAGACTGAGCAGTTATAAATCCTTGTCTTGAGGTATCTGCCTTTTTCCCATGCAGAACTTGTAAGTAGTTAAATGTCTCTCAGCTTCCCCAAGACGGTTTGGACACCTGTAGTCCTCGGCTCCATTATATGCATTCCCTTTACAGCTGTTACCTCTGTTCATCTTGTCTGCTCTGTGTGTCAGTTAGTGTAACTTGACACAGTCTCCTATCTCACCTTGTGTAGCTGTCTATTCCCCTTGGTATGAGGACACATTGACTTACTGTGAGTTTCACCTGTGTGCATGTGAGGTAGGGGTATTGTCTGTGTGGTTTTCACTATATTTGATAGTTGGCGGTGTGCCCCATGCTATGTCCTGCTCCACTTGCAGTTGGCAGTGTGCCCCCTGCTCTGTCCTGTCCCAGATGCAAGCTTTCTGTGTGATCTGTGTCTTGCAGTTTCATGCCCGTTTGTACGTTTACGTTCTGTCAGTTTAGTGTTACCTCATCTCCTGTGTGAATGTTGTCCGGGTCTCCTAGACTTATGGTTAGTGTAGGGAATAGCGGTATAACCAGGAGCTTAGAAGTTCGCCCGCTAGCTTCACGTTTTGTCTAAAATGTCAAGTAATACCTGTTCTTTATAATCAGCCTATCTGTTAGTAGTGGTTGCATTTTTGGCTTCTGTATGCAGTGTTTTCTATCTCTGTGTATTCTGTTCTGTCTCTGTTATATGCCATGCGTGTGTCCTGTTCTGTGGCTCCTAGGATCAGCTATGGCCCAGTTCCGAAGACCGCTGGGCTGCCCTCTTATTTGGGCGATGTTTACGCTTAGGTTGGGCCACTGTTGACACACCCCCCCCCCCCCCCCCCCCTTTTAGCACAGGGTCAGTGGCATGGATTCCATGTGAATTTCCTGTGTGCATGTATACTACTAGACTACTAGTCCTTTGGTCACGATGGTGTTGGCAGTCTGCTAAATCTGCCCACACGATCATAACAGTCTGTTCAGAAAGCCACATAGTACTGATTACATTTTGGCTCCCATTTGTGCATACTAACATAACATTAGGGCCACAATGGGTACATTTCTGAAAACAATACAAACAGGGGTATCCATTTTGGGGTGTCAGTGCACATGAAAAAGGATTTAGGGTGAAAAAAAAGTTTAGAATAGCACAGTAGCCGACATAAAGGCCTTTTTTTTTATTTTTTTTAAAATCTAAATTGCATTAATGCCTGAAAAAGTGGGATCTAAATACCCCTGACACCCCTCAGTGAACACATTAAGGGGTGTACTTTGTAAAATAGGGTCATTTTAGGGGGTATGTATTCGGACACCCACGAGCCTTTGCAATCTTGGCTCGGTGGAGAAAAAAGGGTTTATCAAAATGAGGAAAAGTAAGATTCAACTTGAATGTCTCCTAAATGGTTCCAAACAAAGGATGTTTTTGCAAATGTGCGTCTAGAATAAAGTGACCAGATGGAAATATATGTTGGCAAAGATTTGTAGAGTATGCTTGCACATATGAGATATAACATTTGCAAATGTTAAAAAATTACAAGTTATTTAAAATGTTGTCAATATTCTTAATTTTAATTAATATACACAACTTCTAACTGCCCATTTTTACCACTTAAGCGAAGTACAACAAGGCACAGAAAAACAATGTAAGAATCACTTCGATTTGCAAACATGCCCATCTTGAAAGCGTCCTACTGAGCCAACATCTAGGACCGTCAGTCTCTCTGCTGCTTCAACAATGATTGTGAGCAAACGCAGTGTGGTAATCTTGAAATAACTTATCAGCTCACCTGTAAAGAAGAAGGAAAAAAGTTTGCTTTATTCTGGTGGTTTGCGTACTTTGTGGCTAATAAATCTCTAAACCGCTATAAGCTACATACTGTCCCTGCTTTTCTTCACCACAACTTTAAGGCCTCATGTCCACAGGCAAAAGAAGAATTAAAATCCGCAGCAGATTTTAATTCTTCTCCCGCCCGCAGATCCGCACCCCATAGGGATGCATTGACCACCCGCGGGTAGATAAATACCCGCGGATGGTCAATAGAAGTAATTTAAAAAAAAATGGAGCATGAAAAAATCTGGACCATGCTCCATTTTCATGCGGGTCTCCCGCGGGGACGGCTCCCGCGGGCTTCTATTGAAGCCTATGGAAGCCGTCCGGATCCGCAGGAGACAAAAATCAGATTTTACTCACTCGCTCCGTTTCTTCTCTTCGCCGCCGCGTCATCTTCTCTCAGTCGCGGCCGGATCATTTTGCTTCGGGACGGCGCATGCGCGGGCACGTCACCGACGTCATCATGCACATCCGCCGAGCCGAAGAAAGAAGATCCGGCCGCGACGCAGAGAAGATGACGCCGCGGCGAAGGAAGTATCCGGAGCGTGCGGGAGGTAAGTTTATTCTGATTTATTCTTATTTTCAGCGCTCATGTCCGCGGGTCAGGAGGGACCCGCTACGGATTGTCCATGGAGAATCCGTAGCGGGCCTGATTTTCCCCGTGGACATGAGGCCTAATAGATCCAGACATCTCATTTGGACAATTGGTATGTTTTTCCGAAGCTTTGTTAGCTGTGTGCTAATTTGGTACAGTATTGTGATGGCACCTGTACGTTTGCAAGAAAAATAAATAAAAGCTATTAGTGTATCCAAAAATACCAAATAAAAATGCAAAAATTTTATGTAATCTGTTATCCAGCCTATAAGATGAAAATTTAACACAGGTAATTATTGTACAAATTCGATGTACATACATGCAGGTACACATATGAGCAGATGCAAGCGAAAACCTGCAAATATACGCATATGAGCAGATGCAAGCGAAAACCTGCAAATATGCGCAAAATGTGCACGTATGAGCAGATGCACGCAATGAAAATTTTGGCAGATGCAGCAGCTTACCTCGACGAGTTATGTCAGCTGGTGTCCGAGCAAAGCGAAATTCTTCTCAAAATGCGTCCAAACGGCAGGATCCTCTCCACACGTAAATTTGCAAAAAGGCGCACAAATCTCGAGTGGCCGCGTCTCCACACGTAGCACAGAAATCTGCAAAAAAAGTCAGGTTGCGTCAGGTGGCGTCGCGCAAATCTCAGGTGACGTACTCACCACATGTAGCGCACGAATCTCGGGTGGCCGCGTCTCCACACGTAGCGCACAAATCTCAGGTGGGTACTCACCACACGTAGCGCACAGCGCACAAATCTCAGGTGGGTACTCACCACACGTAGCGCACAAATCTCAGGTGGCCGCGTCTCCACACGTAGCGCACAAAACTCGGGTGGCCGCGTCTCCACACGTAGCGCAGAAATCTGCAAAAAAAGTCAGGTTGCGTCAGGTGGCGTTGCGCAAATCTTGGGTGACGTACTCACCACACGTAGCGCACGAATCTCAGGTGGCCGCGTCTCCACATGTAGCGCACAAATCTCGGGTGTCCGCGTCTCCACACGTAGCGCAGAAATCTGCAAAAAAAAAGTCAGGTTGCGTCGTGCAAATCTCAGGTGACGTACTCACCACATGTAGGGCACGAATCTCGGGTGGCCGCGTCTCCACACGTAGCGCACAGCGCACAAATCTTCCTCTCCCCCTTGTAAGTTGTAAAAAAGGCGTCCAACCATCAGCTTCCTCTGTAGATGCCAGGGCTCAGAATCCGCGGGCCAATTCAAGTCTCGGTGACGTCACAGGTCACGTGAGGCGCGGGCACAGCTGTTATCGTGCACGGCTGCTGAACTGTACTGCTCGTGCACGAAGGGAAGTCACGTGGTGCCGATTCCAGCCACCTCATTGGCTGGAATCGGCAGCAGGAATAACCGAAGCGTAAATTACAAATATGCGTACAGTTCAGCAGCCGTGCACGATGAGAGCTGTGCCCGCGCCTCACGTGACGCAAATGCTAGGGAAAACAAGCGCATGAGTGCAAAATAGGCACGTGGGAGCAGCTGCAAGCGAAATGGCGCAAATGCAGGCGAAACCCGGGAAATATGCGCCAAAAATGCACATATGGGCAGATGGCAGGAAAACTGAGCCAATGCAGCGGAAAAGGTGCGCAAATGCAAGGGAAAACAAGCGCATGAATGCAAAATAGGCACATGGGAGCAGCTGCAAGCGAAATGGCGCAAATGCAGGCGAAACCCGGGAAATATGCGCCAAAAATGCACATATGGGCAGATGGCAGGAGCAGATGCAGCAGAAAAGGTGCGCAAATGCAAGGGAAAACAAGCGCATGAGTGCAAAATAGGCACATGGGAGCAGCTGCAAGCGAAATGGCGCAAATGCAGGCGAAACCCGGGAAATATGCGCCAAAAATGCACATATGGGCAGATGGCAGGAGCAGATGCAGCAGAAAAGGTGCGCAAATGCAAGGGAAAACAAGCGCATGAGTGCAAAATAGGCACATGGGAGCAGCTGCAAGCGAAATGGCGCAAATGCAGGCGAAAACCGGGAAATATGCAGAAATCATAAATGCAAATTAAAATAGCTTACCTCCCCAAGTGATGTGAGACCGCGAAACGAATAGCAAAATTCTTCTGTTGGAGGTGGCAAAAGTCAGGTTGTGGAAGGCATCCAAGAGCTTCAAGCATCTTCAGCAGACTAAATAGGAATCCGCGGCCAAATTCAAACCTAGGTGACGTCACCGGTCACGTGAGGCGCGGGCACAGCTCTCAGGGTGCACGGCTGCTGAAGGCAATCCGCGTGCACGCTGTGTAGTCACGTGGTACGGAAGAGCCAATCAGGTGTCTCTAATCAGCAGCGCTGCTTAACCTAAGCAGAAAGGACAAATATGCCTTCTGCAACGCACAGAGCGGAAGTGACGTATAGGGAGGAGGATCACTTCCGGGGTGAGTCGGTGGCTGCTCAGTGTGTGTGTAGTTAGTGTAGTTGTGCTCGGAGTCTCCTGTGTATATTGGAATGTATCCTCTGGAGCTGTAATAATATACCCGTTATACCGCCCCCTATGGACAAAAATTAATATACCACCTCCATGACTATCACCCTGTATAATCTACATCTGCAGAGCTGCCCCTATGTAATCTGCGGACGTGTGCTGGAGGGCTGACTTGCTGCACGCTACTTTAGCGTCTTGATGCTTAAAAAAACATGTCTCCGCTATTTACATGCAGTTTTCACGCGTGCGTAAAAAATGGCGAGTGCTTCCGATGGTTAAAAGTGCAACTCACTCGCATGCAAATCGCATCGGCATGTGCGTCAGAAGCTGTTCGTTCACGCAGGTATTAATGGGTGATTTTTAATCGAGAATCGGCCAAAAACAGGACAAGCCGGGACCCTTCTATCTGGAACCGCGGGATCAGGAGAAGAATCGCCTGTTTGATTAACCAGTTAGTGATCAGCAGCTTCTTTGCACGCAGAAACTCCATTCATATCGCATCCGGACAGAAATCGCATGAAACCCGCTTGTGTGAACGCACCTTAGGCCACGCACTCATAAACGAACAATTGTACCCGTGATTGCAGTGCGATAGTTGTTTTTAATATAAAAAAAATCGGCCTGCAGGTTTTTTTTTTTTTTTTTTATTCCCATAGAAAATAATGGGTGACATCGCCCTAAAAATAGGACATGCTGCAATTTTCACGTGTGAGTTCTGTCCATACTGCAATTCGCCCTTGTGGATACAGCTTGAGGGCTCCTTCACACGAGCTTATGCGGTTTTATGTTCACATGTCCGCTCCATAATTGTGCATGAATGGACAATTTTCCCGCGATCAAGTCCCGAGCTTAATTACTGTTTTCTCGTCCATTCACCTGTCTGGGTGCGACATATTAGCGAAAAAATACACTGCAGCCCGGAAATCCCTCGCTCTGCATAAATCCTCGGAATGACTTCATATACCTGAATAGAGGCACCTGTAAGCTTTTCACAGCATTGAACCCTAAACTCAACTTTTTACGTTGCAATGTTTTTAGGCGCCTGAAATTCACCCATGTGAACGATCGCATTGAAATTTATTGCCTCAGATGGTCACGTATACTGGCTGGCCGTGAAACCGCATTTATACGCTCGTGTGAATAAAGCCTGAGGGTGGATTTATATAGGCGGTTTGTTTTTTTTCCCCCTCGAGTGATTTCTATGTGCTGCAAGAGGCACAGAAATCGCACTGGAAAAGAACCATTATTTACGCAGTGTTGCGAGTTGGAAAAATTGCAGCATTTCCAATTTTAGGACAATTATGTTCAAGAAACACCCGTAATTACTTATGGAAGCAAAAAAAATAAATCACACTTGCATGTAAATGCGGGTTTCACGCAATTGTCTTCTCTATTGGAATAATATGCACTTTTCATGCCTGTAAATATTGCAAGTGCAGCCGTACTCCCCTCACAGACGGCGTCTGTGTCCCCGACGCGATGGACTCCCTGGTGGTGCAGCAAGCAGCTTGAGAATTCTCCCCGCTGTCATCTCTCTACTCGGTTTTCAATTCCCCCGCCGTCAGCGCTGTTATAAATAAGTGCTGTGATTGGATCGAACGCCAGCCAATCACAGCCAGCGCTTGATAAACCAATCACAGCCATTCAGGAATGTCATTCACTGAATGGCTGTGTATGACCGAGCGCCGGCTGTGATTTGCTGGTGCTTGATCCAATCACAGCTCTGATGGTGGGAGAATTCAAAGCTGAGCAGGGAAATGACAGCGGGTAGAATTCGCAAGCAGCTTGCCGCACCACCAGGGACACAGACACCGGCTGGGAGGTGAGTATTGCGCTTTTGTTTTTTTTACCTCACTCAAGTATAAGCCGAGGGGTCCCTTTTCAGCACAAAAAAATGTGCTGACAAACTCGGCTTATACTCGAGTATATATGGTAATCTAGAGCCCCCCCATGTACATTCCCCCTGTATAATATACAGTTTTGTACCCGATTAACCCACACATTCGGGGTGTCGGCTGTTACACCTCCCGTGCGCTGTTCATATACACACACGCGCGTATTTTTGATGCTGATACCAACAATAAAGTATTGAATCGTTAGAGCTGCATTAAGCTGTAATAACTTATTTATTGCGTCCCCACCGGCCTTTTGTTAGCCTGTCCATCTTGTCAGGCAGCAGGTGCATCAGCGGTGTGCCCCACAGACATGTCTGGTAAATTCTTGCCGGCATTTGCAGAATCTTGGGCGTGTGGCCAACCCCTTTATAGTCCTCACAGGCCGCAGTACAAGATGGCGCAATGTAGGTGGATTTTATTATCTGAACTACAACAGTAAGCCTGGGTTCACACAGGGCGGATTTGCCGCGGCAAATCCGCCCGCGGCCGCTAATCTTGGGATTAGCCAGCCATGTGGACGAGATTTCTCAGAAATCTCGTCCACACGGGACGGCCAATCCGCTGCGGTAAGTCCGGCTGAAACCGCGGCTGCGGCCGCGGCAGCCGCGGTTTCAAAAGACGCAGCACGTCTATTTATTGTTTACTTTTGGGAGCGCCGGCCGCAACGGAAAAGCGAGCGGCCGTGCCGCTTCAAAGCCGCCGCAGGTTTTTCCGTGGTTCTCCCGGCGGAAATCTTGCGGGTTTTGCTGCGGCCAAACCGCGGGATTTCCGGCGGGAATACGCCCAGTGTGAACCCAGCTGCTAGTTTCACACGGGCGATCGCGATTTTGCCAGGAGAAAATCGCGTCCTTGTTCCTGCTCTTTTTGGGCATCAGCAATACTTTTTTTTATAGAATAATCTCACATCGCATCGCTGCTGCCCGCGATAAAAACACGCAATTTTTTATTGCAAGAGTCAAGAGGACTTTCTAATGTTAAAATCGCAACGCAAGTTTGTTGCGATGCGATACAAAGGAGGCTCCATAACGAATCATGGGAGATTTTAAAAAATTGCACATTGCTGAAAGAGAGCTTGCTGTGATTTTTGTTTTTTTTTGTTTCTCAACTTTGCATCAGTGAAAACCGCATATGGGAGGAAAACCATTGTAAATCATTGGTTTTTATAATCAACTTTTTTTTCTGACTCTTGCATCAGGCAAAATCGCGCGATTTTTCTCGCCCGTGTGAAATCACCCTAACAGGAGCTCACACAAGTGAACTGAACCAAGAACGTTCTAGAACTTGATGATCAATGAAGTTATTTCTGTAGAACCGCATGAGGTTTGGATATTGTGCACTTAGTACAGACACCCAAAAATGTGCCCGCATTACAGCTGCTTGTTTGCGACAGCTAAGGGATCATGTCCGCGGCCGTATGTATATTTTTCTTGCGTATCAATACGCAGTGTCCACACGCCGGTGTGCACAGACCAATGACAGTCCATTGACTTTCATTGCCTCCATTCACTGCGTATCGTGCATGAGGGCAGCACACGTGTGATACGTGTCGAAAACACGGTCGTGGGCATGAGCCCTAAAGCTGTCTCCTATAATAGAGCAGTTTCACACGAGTGTAATACAGGCACATTTTTCTTTCATATTATGGACACAAATATCGGCATGACCTGATTAACCTGAACTAACCGCATAATAGGGATTTAGGTGAAACCATCCTGATAGTGCTGCTCCACAGAGTGCTTCCTGCGTAATAGTGACAGTAATACAGTGCCTCACAGATGCATCCTGGGAACCTCTGCCTCTTCTAAGTCCACTTAATAGTCATCGGATGTGTGCCGTGTCTATAAATGAGCAGAATAGTGTTACGGTCCTGACATCGCGCTGCCACACCGCTACGGCCGCTGGATTACAAAGTAAAGTCATTTTTAAGGCGGAATGGCTGCTGATCTAAGCAATCTACTAGCCATTGACCAGCAGTCAGCTAGCAGATGGGGATTGACCTACATTGCATTGTTGGTATTTTTAGGACATTAGTATAACTGTAGGCCACAATACATAAAAGTTCTGCCTTTTTTACGTATCTATGACTCCAAAGAGACCATTCATGCTGCTGGCTGGACCATACTTTAGTCAATGTCTACGACTCCAACTTTTGGTTGGGGGTGTAGGAGAGAGACTGTTTTATGTTCAGATGTTATTAATCTGGGTAAAACAGGGATCTAAAAGGGTGGTTTCACATCTACACAGGAACCTCCGACACAAAATACCAGAAGAGAAAGCTCTGTTTGGAGCACTTTTTCTTTTGGCAGCTGAGCGGAAACCGAATGCACCCTGTTATAGTCAGTGGGATCCATTCAGCATAAGACGGATTCTGTACGGCCAGGGGATTCCCCTTTCCTGATCCCTGAATGGAGCAGGAAAAGAGAACCCCCAACACAGATGAGAAAGCAGTCTCTTTGCTTTCACGTGGCCGAGAATCGTACACAAGTTTGGTGTGTTGTGAGAGGCACAAAACTCGCGCAAATATGAACCCCATTCTTTCAAAAGGAGTCATATACATGAGCGATGATTTCCCTCACCCCACCGTGGTGAGGAAAAAAATTGGGACTTGTCCTATCTTTTCGAGTTCCGAGGAACACATTGCTTGTTGTGTTCAATGGGACAGTAAAAGTCATCGCACGCCGTGTGACATGCCCACCAGTGTGATGCAAGGTTTCCTATTGAAAAACACCTGCCGATCCTTTAACATGCCTGAAAGCCGCACCAGAGGATCGCTGCTTCACAGAAGTTATGGGAGGCGTTTTATGGAAGCCCGTGTGTAGGTAGCCTTGTGCCACTTGGTTCCCTGACAGTATCTAAATCAACCAGTAGAAATTTGATGTGTATAATCAGAAAACAGAATCAGCCGCACACGTTATAATAAATAAGAGGTACGGAAACTGTTAAGATACTCTGCAGGTGGAGAGATTACTGTAAAGAGTGCAGCTCTGGAGTATAATTTAGGGCTTATTCACGCCCGGCTGATATACACTGCCCCTCTCTGCAATGGGAGGAGGCGGGCCGGGAGCAGTGCACTGAGCTCCTGCCCCCTCTCGCTACAAACAGTGGCGAGGGAGTGGGAGCTCCGTTCACTGCTCCCGTCCCGATTTCTCCCCTTGCAGTGAAAACCCGACCGATATACGCCTGTCTGAAAAAGCCCTTAGGCTGTAATTAATGCTATATATTTACAAAGTCGCTCAACTTTTGTTTAGCACATTATAGCTTTACATAAAGTTTTCAGAGGTCAACATTCCGCTTACCCAGCTGGCAAAAGTAGTTCAAATAACAAAAAAGGTTAAGAACTAACTAATTAGTAAAAAGCATTAATTTATATTAGATAATTATATTTTTTTCCAGTACATGATCTTCCCTGCTGAAGTCGCTCTATATTTTCTGCTACAAAGACCATGGTCGTCTTCATGACCAACCTATCGGGGATGGACAGATGCCAGAAAGACATGACCGAGAGAATCTTAAAACTGGCTTTGGAGATCATCTACCTCCTGACTGGAGAGGTGGGAATTATCTTATATGACCTCACTCTTATCCCTTTAGCAAAATGACTGGAGAGGTGAGGGATTCTGGAAATACGTACATGTATAGATAATGCAGGACATTATAACAGATTTGTGAACTGGGAAAATGTAGTTTCCTGATAGGGGTATCATTGACTCTGTACATATAGGATTACGCAGCAAGAAAGAAGGCAACTGGGGAGTGTATGACCTCCAACAGCCCCCCCTATGGGTCAGTAGTACGGAGTGAGAGCCCCCTCCACAGAGTTTCCATCTAATTTACTGATAATTGAGAGAAACAATGATGAGAAGATCCTGGATCTCACCAACAGGATCATTGAGCTGCTGACTGGAGAGGTGAGTCCTGCTGGGAGATTAAACAGTAACACATGGGATAATGGGGGTTATTTACTTAGACTGGTGTTTCACATGCCGGCCTTAGTAAGGGCAGCACCCGGCTACGAGCAACAAACATATGAAGAATTGGGAGCTTCTTGATATATTTGTTCCAACTGGCTGCACCTACTTGAGTCAGATGAAAACCTCGCTCAGCTAGAACGTGGAGAAGGGTTTTTGCTATAATCTATGCCAGTTTCTGGAGTAGATTATAGTAAATATGATGAGACCCTATCAGCCTCTAAATCTGGCTTCACACACTTTTTGAAAACGTTGCGAGGTGCATCATACCTGCCTTAAAAAGTCCGTTTGGAATGTGCACCAAAATGGCAACGTTTGAACACCAGAATTCTGTCTGTGATAAATATGTCTGGATGATGACTATCATTTTGCACCTCAGGTTCCTATAAGGTGTCAGGATGTCACTGTCCATTTCTCCATGGAGGAGTGGGAGTATTTAGAAGAACACAAGGAACTCTATAAGGACATTATCATGCTGGACCACCAGCCCCTCACATCACCGGGTAAGGGCACAATGTCATTGAATCTGGAGTAGAGCGGTTTTCTGGTACACCTATATGGTAAAGCTAAAGTACCCTGGTGCAAGCATCGAGTCATGACTGACTCCTAGGGTGACGTTTTCTTGACAGACTGTTTTACCATTGCCTTTCCCAGTCATCTTTCCCCCCCCCCCCCCCCCCCCCAAGCTGGGTACTCATTTTACCGACCTCGGAAGGATGGAAGGCTGCGTCACCCTTGAGCCGTGTACCTGAGCCGATCTGCAACCTTCAGGTTTTGAGCGCGAGCTTAAGATTACATATCTGCTGCCTTAACACTCTGCACCACCTATATACACCATCGTATATACGCAATTTTACACATGCCATCTAGGGTTGCCAGCTGTCCAGAAATTCCTAGACAGTCTGAAAATTTTTTTTCTTCTAGTGTCCAAGGAAAAAAAAACAGTGTTATTTTGAGCAGCTTATTATGACTATCACAATTTTTACAGTAAATGCTGGTAATGAGTTGATATCGGTATCTGACTTATAAACATATGTCACTTGTGATCTTCATCATGCATTAGGCTGCCTGCAGACGGCCACAGCGGGACCTGACCCGAGCGTCTGCAGAGAGCAGCGCGGGCACTCACCTCTCCCGCAGCCCCGGCTCTTTCATGTGGCGGCTGCCGGGCAGCTGGCGCATGCGCAGAGTGGGGCCGGCGGCCGGTGAGTGACGTTTCTGCAAGCCCCGCACAGAAATGGAGTATGCACGCAAGATTTCACGCGGCCAAATCGCGGCCGTCTGCATAGGATTGCGTTTGTTAACGCAATCCTATGGCAGCTTCCAGGGGCGGAAATTCCACAGAAAATCCCGCTGCGGAATTTTTCGCTCGTGTGCAGGCGCCCTTATAGTTTTCTAATATGTTCATAAAAATATTAGTCTGTAATTTTTGGATAGGTTGGCAACTGTGACCCAATCATCTCATTCTTAGTCACCGTGTGTTATATCACTGCTTGCGTGTCTTACAGAGGAATCCAGTAAGAGAAATCCACCAGACAGATGTCTCAGTCCTGAGGAAGATCAGAATGTCTCACAGGATCATCAGGTATCTGAGTTGTAACCAAATATGTTATATGCTCAATAGAGGAGCTCTTTCAATAACTCTGGATCAAGTTTATGCAAATAAATACTTCTGATATCTAATTTGTCGTTGTCTTTGGGGGTTAACAGTTAAAAACATTTCTAGGTTCTTCACGTATGAGTCTCTAACTTCTTACAAGGAGTAAGGAGAGGGGAGGCTTGGGATTGCCCAACTTTGCCCTATACTACAAAGCCAGCCTCACTAACTGTATATTGGACCTACTAAAAAGTGAGAGCGCCAAATTATGAGAGCACATTTTAGTCCCGGGAACTTTATGGGGTGCAGCCTGGATCCCACCTAGACACATAAGTTCAATTCCTAATATCTCTCCATTTATGGGCCAACTGCTTGGGACCTGGGCGGAGTTTGCGCTGGCCATTGGCCTGTAGTCGGTACCAGGGCCCCTTACTCCCCTGGTCTCTTACCCGCAGTTTGAGGCGTCGTTAAGGGGTTCCCCTATACTGGGATTGCCTTCCTCTCCTTTACCAAGAGCATGGGATGTAGTGTCAAGCTTGGGCCTGGGGTCGCTGGATATCATAGGAGAGAGTGGATCACGCCTCGGTTCATGGCTGCAATACTTCCAACTAAGAGGTTTTGTGGGGTCTCTGGTCCCTCGGGGGAATCTTACTAGTCCTCTCACACCATTTGAGAAAATTTGCACGTCTGCAACCTCACAGAGGCATATGATTTAAATTTTATACAAAATGATGCTAGACATCATTGACACATGTGAAACTAACGGTGGAGATGGCTCTGCTCTCAATCCTCCTGGGCCCAGTCAAAAAAATATAAAAAAGGTATTTTGAGATTCTTCGCTATTAGGAGAATTATCCCTAGACTCTGGAAGTCCACAACTCCTCCATCAAGAGCGATGTGGGCAGAGGAGCTTAACGAACTTATGCGCTTTGATGAACTAAGAAAGGGAGAGAATGATACTCATGAGGAGTTCTATAATACTTGGCAAGTTTGGATCTCCTTTCGGTCTTCGGAAAGATTCAAGAGATGGATAGAGTCTGGCCAACTTTGAGATGCGGCCCGGGTAACCCTATAAAAGGCTTGAATAGATTGGTCTTTGTATTGGGGCTTGCCTGTCTTTCACCCTCTCACCCTCCCCTTTTTTTCCATCCCTTGTCCCTGTGTTCTCCAGTTATGTCTTTGTCTAGTGGTCTAAAGGCCTTACTACCTGACCTGTGTTTTTTTTTGTTTGTTTTGTTTTTCATGTTTTATCTGTCTCATTTCTTTTTCTGTTTTCTATTTTTTGCATTTTATCTCACGGTATAGTCGTTGGAGGCCGTCAATGAGATCCTAGAGTTTAAATATATTGATAAGCATTGATCCAAGTTCATGCACACAAATTCTGTGTTCTGAAAATTTGTGAATAAAAATATTTTGAACCAAAAACATTTCTCGATTCTTGAAATGCTCTACTGGACTTCTACAAAGTTCTGTTGAATTGTACTTTTATATGCTCCATATAATGAAACAGGGCGAAGATTTGATTGCTATTAAAGCTGAAATTGGGGGATGAGAAGGGAGATGTGAAGTGAGTCATCAGAGAATTCCTGTAGATATCAGCCCAGGTGAGTAATAACCTCTAAATACAACATTATCACATGAAATGCTATTTCAGAAGCGTAGCTGAGACATCTTCCAATGAATTGAAGTAGATTAGGTAATGTAAGCACATAGAACATTCAGAAAACTCCTAACGATTGCCAATTGGAGGATTCTGTGGAGCAAATCACAGTGTAAAGATACATATTTGAATGCACATGGTAGGTTATCCAGGGGTTGTCAGTCCGACTATTTAGGGAAAGCCATAACCTGTATAAAATCTTTACATCGATTACTAGTAAAATGGGGTCTGATTGTTATCCATGTCACAATTCTAGACAAACGCAGTCTATGGAAACTAATGATTGCATAAAATTCCAGTACTTCCTTAAAAATGTAACTTTTATTACTTAATGCATAAAAAACGTTTCCATGCTTGGTATACCATGACTAAGAGCAGTGATGCTAGAAACGCTATGGAAAATGATCTTATGGATTAAGAAATAGAAGTTACATTTTTAAGGAAGTGCTGGAATTTTATGCATTCGTTCTGGAGTAACACAATTCCCAGCAGTGCACTAGAAAAGTGGTCAATAAGACAAAAAAAAAATCCTTGCACTACTTCTGATAAATGACGATATATAGGAAAGCACTTGCTTCACTGGGGACGGGGATTTGGACAGTAGCCAACTCCCCCCTTCAAATGCAGGTCAGGCAAACATTAACGGAGGAAGGTGATGACAGGTGATCTTCATCCAAAAAATTTATTAGTGGTACAAACAGTATATACACAAAGGTTGGTGTATATATAGTGATATGTCTACTGTGTGGATCTGTGAAGCAGTTTTAGAGAAAATTGCATTTAATTAGTAGCAGCTAGGCACAGAAATAGTCCTGCATATTCAGGAGCTGCAGGCTAGCCACACACATCCTGTCCTCCAGCCAATGATTGAAAGCTCTCTCTATGCACAGTAATAGGTAGACAGCTGTTAATCAGTGGCTGGAGGGTGTGGTGGGTGGAGCTAGCCTGCAACTTATAAATATCCAGGACTACTTTAAGTAGTCCTCTATGCATGTGCTGCTACTGATAAAAGGCAAGTTTCTCCAAAACTACTGCACAGATCAACACAGCAGACATATTACTTCAATCAGTGTGACTGGCACTACCTTATGCTTCCCTCAGAGAGGGGTGTAAAAAAAAAAAAAGTAACAGTGTCTCTTTTAAATATTGATGTGGTGATTCGGAGCCACACAAGATCTCCATGACACTGCAGCAATTCACAAGAATCAAAAGGGGGACATCGTCAGAATCTCTTAAGTTTGGCTCCAGACATTGGCCTGTAACTTCTCTGCTGCGTTCTGGTTGCATAAACTAAAATATTAAAGGGCTTGTCTTGCAGGAAAACAAATACTGTTTGCATTGTCTCTGTGTTAAATGCATTTAGAAAAACATGGCTTTTTATGTTGCTATCTATATAAAGAAGTTGTGAAAGCTTTTCTTTTACAGGGATCACTGAGCCTCTCAGTTTGCTGACAGCTCTATAGTAGCCATCTAATTGTCATCGAAAGCAGGATTAAAATAACATTTTACCATTGACAATAGGTGATTAGATTTTAATTAGTAGAAAAAATACACATGATTCCACCCCTCTTTGACCCAAAAGAGAATAATTTTTTAGTTTTTTTTTTAAAGTTACTTTTGTCTGGGTGTCTTCTTTAGTAAGGCCCCCTGCACACGGGCAGAAATTCCGCAGAATTTCCACTCGTGCCCGCTTGCATGGGATTGCATGAGATAATGCAATCCTATGCAGACGGACGCAATTTGTCCACGTCAAAACATGCGTGGAAAACAAATCGCAGCATGTTCTATTTCTGTGCGGGTCTCGCAGAGGCTGCATAGAAAGGTCAGTGGTGACAGGCCGGCTCCGCTCTGCACATGCGCCGGCACATAGTGCAGAGAGAAGACGTCGGCAGCGGGTGAGCAGCATGGCTATGCAGGGGAACAGGTCCTCATCCCACTGCGAGAATTCTCGCAGCAGGATCTGACCCGGTCGTCTGCAGGCGGCTTAATAGTATTTAATATTGTTACAGAAATCTTTATGTAGATATACAAGTTTTTTTGGTTTTTATTTTCATTTTTGGAACACAAACTAAAACCTTAATTTCTTTTTAGCAGATGGTTACAGCAAGGACTTGAAGAGGAATCTTTCCATACTTTCAGATTGTGAAGTAGAAGCAATTAATATCACACAGGATTCTCCAGAAGAAAGGACCATTGCACAAATGTTTTATCCGGGACACGACTGCCAAAATCTGTCATCTCCTCCGTCTAACCAAGAGCAAACTTTTCCTCTTAGATGCGATGTAATTACAGAACACCTGAGGTGTGAATTAATGCCTAGATCATACTTGGAGAAAAGTTGTACAAAGGAATCACTTATTCTTATTCAGCAGAGGATGCCCACTGAGAATGAGGAACTTCAGTCTTCTGAATGTAGGAAATGTCTTATTCACGAAGCCAGTCCTAATCATGTGAAGAGTCATAAGTTTTTAAAGAAGTTTTCATGTGCACTGTGTGGGAAAAGTTTTACTCGTAAATCCAATCTTTTTCATCATCAGAGAATACATAAAGGAGAGAGGCCATTTTCCTGTCAGGAATGTGGAAAATGTCTTGCTAACAAATCAAACCTTGTTAAACATCAGAAAATTCACACAGGAGAGAAGCCATTTTCATGTTCTGAATGCGGGAAATGTTTTGCAAAGAAAGCAGATGTTGCTAAGCATCATAGGCTCCATACCGGGGAGAAGCCGTTTTCATGTTTAGATTGTGGAAAACATTTTGCCAACAAAACAAATCTTATGGGACATCAGCGAATTCACACAGGGGAGAAGCCATTTTCATGTGGGAAATGTTTTAGCCAGAAATCAATTCTTGTTCAGCATCAGATAATTCATACAGGAGAGAAGCCATTTTCATGTTCAGAATGTGGGAAATGCTTTAACAGGAAAACAAGACTAGCTCACCATCAAAAAATTCACACGGGTGAGAAGCCATTTTCATGTTCTGATTGTGGGAATTGTTATACTCAGAGATCAATTCTTGTTAGACACCAGAAGATTCATACAGGGCACAAGCATTTTTCATGTTCAGAATGTGAGAAACGTTTCACTCAGAAGTCGGATCTTGTTGACCATCAGAGAATTCACACAGGGGAGAGACCATTTTTATGTCGCGAATGTGGAAAATGTTTTACCAAAAAATCTGGCTTGGTTCAGCATCAAAGAATTCACACAGGTGAGAAGCAGTTTTCATGTTCGGAATGTGGAAACTGTTTCACCCAGAAATCTTATCTTGTTCGACACCAAAGAATACACAAACTGGAGAAACCATTTTCATGTTCAGAATGTGGGAAAGGTTTCACCCAGAAAGCAGGTCTTATTGGACACCTCAAGTCTCACACAGGGGAAAAGCTGTTTTAGAGTTTAATAAATGTGTTGTCCAGGAATCTGATTTGGTTGACCATCAGGAAACGTACCCTGAATAGAGAATTTGAAGCTTACTTGTAATGTGTGTAAGTGCAGATCAAATCTTCATTGAAGCAAGCACACCGTTTCCCCACACTCTGCTAACTCATTAAAAGGGTTGTCCCATCTCGGCACGATATCTTGTGGATAGGAAATAACTTACTGATTGGTGGGGGTGTGATCGCTTAGAACCCCACCAGTCATGACATTTTGTTCTCAGCATGTCCCAACATTCTGGCAGCAGTGGATGCGCACCTCCCCTCCACTTAAGTGGAACTGTTAAGCTAGTAGAGTTCAAGCACTCGGCAGTCTACAGAGTTCCCACTGAAGTGGATGGAGCAGAGGCCTCCGCTGCAAGAAATATGGGACATGTCTGGAACAAAATCGTGGGATCAATGTAGTTTCCAGCGGTCAGGCCCCCAAAGATCAGCAAGTTATCCCCTATCCTGTTGACTAGGATTATTCTTTTAAGTCCCATTTATTTATCCTGTGTTATTGCCACTGAGGAAGCAAAGGCCTGCCCTATGAAGGTAGCTGCCAAGTGTCCAAATTTGAGGGCAAAATTACATTTTTCCACCCAGGCAGTCAGCATGAAGTCAGAAGTGTGTTACAATACTGCTAAAACTTGTTTCATATCTGTACTTGCATATAGATGGAGACCATGTGGCTGGATGGTTATCATGCATCTTGCATATATACTCACGAGCTCGCATTCCAATGATGTCCTTGGCTAGCACTGACAACATGCACTGTAATAGCCAGAAATCTGTATGCTACTTCAGACCCGTATGTCTCTTCTTCCACCAGCAAAGATCTCCTTCATACCTTACCTGTAGCTGAAAACAAGATTTTCACAATGTTAAAGAGGGATTTTAGACCATTCTTCCTTACAAATGTTCCACTTTAGAACATTTTACCAAAAGAGTTGTGGCACATCCAGGAGGTCTCGGACAAACTTGAGCTTGGCTGCAGCAGCTTCCTTCATGGTGTTCTTCCATGTTCAGCATTGTTCTAATAGTTGATACATAAACAGGGGTTTGTGCAGTTTGTAGAGTCTTCTGTCGGTCTTTTGCTGTTACCCTTGGATTGTTTCTCATCTCCTTCAGAACTACACACTGTGCTCCTTTAGGTCATCTTAACAGGATCCACACTCCTAGGGAGAACACAGCACTCCTGAATTTTCTCCATTTGTAGATAATTTCTCTAATTGTGGAATGATATACAGCCAGGACTTTAGCAATGCTTTTGTAGCCTCTTCCAGCTTCACTCCTCTGTAAATTTTCTTCTGAAAGTTGGTTGCTTTGAGGCATGGCTCACACTAATCAATTTTTCAAGTGGAATAGCGTCTGCAATACCAACCCGGGGCACTGCCCTATGTTCAGCGCTTTCTGTGAATCAGCTGATTGTCACTCTGAGTGATGACCCCCGGCCGATCATCTACTGATGACCTGTTGGTCATCAATAGAAAAAAAAGTGAAGTCGCAAAATACCCCTTTAAGTTGTGGAGAAGGCTTTAACACACAGGTTCATTTTTTTTCAGCAATGTGCTCAATAAAAGACATAAATGATAGAGCTGTTTGTCAGTAGTTGAGTTAGATTGTGTTTGTCTGTAAGGCTGGTTTCACACAACACGTACTAGTTACGGTACCGTATATACCGGCGTATAAGGCGACGGGGCGTATAAGACGACCCCCCAACTGTCACCTTATACGCCGGTATTCAGTGGAGAAAAAAAAAAAAATTCATTACTCACCTCCCACGGCGTTCTGTCGCGCTCCGGCAGGCTGTCGCTCGCTCCGGCAGGCTGTCGCTCGCTCCTCGTCCCCGGCGCAGCATAGCTTTCTGAATGCGGGGCTTGAAATCCCCGCTTCCAGAAAGCTAATACACACGCCGGCAGCCATGACATCATTGAATGGCTGTGATTGGCTAAAGCACACGTGGCTTCAGCCAATCACACTATTCAATGACATCATTGAATGGGTGTGATTCAGCCAATCACAGCCATTCAATGCTGTCATGGCTGCCGGCGTGTGTATTAGCTTTCTGGAAGCGGGGATTTCAAGCCCCGCATTCAGAAAGCTATGCTGCGCCGGGGACGAGGAGCGAGCGACAGCCTGCCGGAGCGCGACAGAACGCCGGGGGAGGTGAGTAATGAATTTTTTTTTTTTACACTTTTTTTTTTTTTGTATTACCGGCGCATAAGACGACCCCCGACTGCAGAGCAGATTTTTCGGGGTTCAAAAGTCGTCTTATACGCCGGTATATACGGTATTTATCCACATAAAAACTGGACAACTGAGCACGGTACAATGTCAGTAAATGGGGGTATTAAACAACATCCATTAGGCCGGTTTCACACAGGTGACAAAATTGCGTGATTTTCTTGCGATGCGACAGCGCTACAAATTGCATGTATGTGAAGCCCATACTTTCCAATGGGTTCCTTCACATTAGCCATGTTTTGTAGCCTGCTACATTGCAAGGAAAAAAAATAGGTTGCTAAATATTCCCGCAAAGTCCTGCTGTAAAAGCCCTAAAATAATCCCTGGCTGCATAAAAATACATCACCTAACAGACGCTGTCAGGTCACCACACTTCTCCTCACAGGTCCCTGGCTCTTGTTTCAAGTCTTCTAGCAGCACTTCCTGGATTAGAGGTTCAAAATCCCCACCTCCAGGAAGCGCTGGCTGTGATTGGTTCTCGAGCGCCGCTGCTGAGCCAATCGGAGCCAGCGCTTGATGAACCAATCACAACCACAACCATTCAATGAATAGCTGTGATTGGTTCACCGAGCGCCGCAGCTCAGCTAATCAATGAGTCAATTAGAGATGAGCGAACCTACTCGTTTCGAGTAATTACTCGATCGAGCACCGCGATTTTCGAGTACTTCCGTACTCGGGTGAAAAGATTCGGGGGGTGCCGGGGGGCGTGGTGGAGCGGGGGGTAGCAGCGGGGAACAGGGGGGAGCCATCTCTCTCCCTCTCCCCCCCCACTCCCCGCTGCAACCCCCCACTCACCTATGGCGCCCCCCGAATCTTTTCGCCCGAGTACGGAAGTACTCGAAAATCGCGGTGCTCGGGCGAAAAAGGGGCGTGGCCGAGTACGCTCGCTCATCTCTAGAGTCAATGCTTCCTGGAGGCAGGGATTTTCAAACCCCTGATCAGGAATGGTCGCCTGAAGACAAGTGCCGTGGACCTGCAGAGAAGAAGTGCGCAGAGTAGATAACGGCTGTTAGGCGATGTATTTTTTTTTATGCAGCTAGGGCTCATTTTCGGGGTAGGGTTTATATTTCAAGCTTGTATTTATTTTTTATATTTTTCAATGGCACTATGTAATGTACTGAGAAACGTTTAAAAAAATTCCAAGTGGAGTACGGCGTACGCACCACAGCAAACAATGACAACTGTAATCTACTGGTCAGTACAATTACTACCAAATTTATATAGTGGTCTTTTTTTCCCTAGATTACTTTTAAAAAAAATATATATTTTTTTTTTCCAGGACATGCTGTAATTTCTATTGGTGCCATTTTGGAGTAGATATGACTTTTTGATTGCTGCTTATTAAATTTTATCTTGGAGACGGGATGACTAAAAAAAAAAATTATACATATATAATATTTTTTCTGCCGTTGTTCACTGTGCGGAGTAAGTAATACGTTACTTTGATGGCACTCCTATGGATGCAGTGATACCAAATGTTTTTGGCCTTTTATTTAGATTTTTTAAATTATAAATATAGGGAAAGGGTTTTAAAAAAATAAAATAAGAAATAGTTTAGTAATTTAGTTTTAAAAAAAAATGTAATTGATTTTTTTTTTTTTTTTTTAAGTCAGGCATGGCAATCTGCAATGGTAGCAGATCTGGAGCTTTCAGAAGGCTCCCGGCTGTCCTGGCTGCAGTAGCCTGCAATCTCAAAGGGGAAGCGGGTCCGGACCCTCATAGTTCAATCGAGGTATTTAAATCCCATTGTCAGAATTGATGGCGGCATTTGAAGGGTTAATAGCTGCAATCGCCACTCATGCTGATTGTAGCCATTAGAAACAGCTGATAACAGAATGACAAGCCGTTCAGTACTGAGCATCTGCTGCTTACAGTGCATGTAGGGAGGCGGGGGAATAGAACTTTCCTCCAGCGGCTTCCGTGCCAGCCGTGCTCTCAGCGATCCAGTGATGCTCACTTCTGTGTAAAAGGGCCTTTACACCACATGCGTTTATCAGCTGCAGTATCCTTAAAGTGAGTTATTGACTTACGGCCCTTTTATATCGTTCCGGCTCCCACAGGAATCTGAGCGATCGCCCCGTGTAAACGCACGAGAATCGTTCTGTTTGTGTATGCAGAAAACTGAACGATGTGCCACTCGGTCGACTGGGGAGCGAGGGGCAGTGGCGGCGGCATTGCACCATGTGCTGCAAGGTTTCCCATTGAAAACGTGGCGGAGGTTTGCTACTCCCCTGCAGTGACGTGAGGCAGACCTGAGATAGAAACATGTCGCCTCCACGGGGGCATCGCACGCTGGCCAGCGCGGTATCACGGCCCCATATGGTACTTGCTCGCGTGAAGTGAGCCTTAGGTCAAAGGCACACGGCAGGTCCAGATTCTGGCTGTGGAATCCCCCTCTAAACGCGGCGGGTGTCCCTGCGTACCTGTCGTCGTTCTCGTCGGCGTCTACGTGGACCTGTCGTCTTCCAACTTCGCTGTACTGTGGATGGGCCGCACGGCTTGCCGCCGGACATGTGCAGCAAAACATTTTTTTCTTTCCCGTGGAATCCGGGGGCCGCAATGTGGACAGCTTCAATAGAAGCCATCTTTGCAAACATTTTTTTTTCCTTCCGCAAGTGGAAACTGCAATTAGTTTCCGTTGGTGTGCAGGAAGAATCATCTTTCCATAGTATGCTATGGACGGCATTTCCTGTGGAATCTGGATTCCGTGATTCAAATCCGCCCGTGTGCAGCCGGCCTTGGGCTTTAGGGGCTTTTTTGGACTGTGAATATGGTCACGAATAGGACCGGCTGCACCTTCTTTTTATTTATTAATCCCGCAGTGAATCCGGCCCGGTGACCCTGCGCCCTGTCCACAGTGTCCTTTATTTGTAATGCGGATGTGCTGGCCGACGCACACGTGCAGTACAGATGACGCCGCGCTGTCGCTAGGTGATGACGTGGATTCTGTGATGACGCAAATCGGACGGCTTCTATTTACATCAATGTAAGCCGTGCGCGCTGAAAAGAGCGTGCTGCGATTTTCCCTCCGTGAGCAGAAAATCGCAACTGATTTCCGCTCGTGGACATAGAAAAGCGGTATCTGCTGCAGAAGCCAGAGGCGGATGTTCGCTCCGGATTCCGCAGTGCAAATCCGCCCCTGTGCCTGGATGTGTATAAAACCCGCACCTCTGAGTCCGCCAGTAATACGGATGGAGAGCAGACAGAACAGCCGCTTGTGTGAAGGAGGCCAATGACAAACTCCGGACAGGACGGTATGTGCCGCATCCACAGCACGGTCTCATTGGAGACAGGCGCATCCAGCAGCACTGCCTGGGCTCCTCCCTGTCACATGACCGGTCGCATGGCCATGACGTCACGGAAGGTCCTTTCCCCCCCCCCCTTTCCCAGTTGTAGTGGAGGTGGTGAGGGAGACGAGGAGAGCCGGACAGCCGCAGCCGCCTCTCTGACAGGCACCACAGCGGCGGTCAGCTCCTGCGCCCCCCGGAGGTACCGGCGGACATGGGTGGCTTAGCAGTAATACATTTAGTTTTGTTTATCAATAAAGAGACCTTCTAACATAATAGAGCCGGAAGTGGCATCAACAATGGGCATGATTGTGTATATTTACACACTTTATTACGCCAGCATAAAATGATGCAGCCTGCCTTATTTTGGCGCTATTACACAGCGATCAGCCCATAGAAATCAGTGGGAACGCGTTTTATGTTTTTATACCACGTAAACCCGCAATACGCAGGATATATATGGCTGTTAGTCATGTAGATGCGCTGCGCATTCAGGCAACTGAGATACACATATACCCGTGTGAATGAGCCCCGTGGCACACTCTTGCATGCTATGGGCGATATTTGCTGCGGACGCCTGCCCCCAGATTCCACAATGCAACATCACCCAAAGGGCAGGCGGCCCAGCGGCAGCACGTACGGCATCCGTAGATGGATGGCGCCCGCTGGGAATGGCGGGAACGGGAGACGCAATGGCTTCTTCCAAGCAGTCCTCAAATGGTTTGGCTGCATCGGATTGCTCAATACTAAGGCCTCATGTCCACTGGCACGCACGGATACCGCCGCTGAACCCCGCTAACATGGACAGGAAAAGAATGTTGCTTACCTCTCCGGCTCTTGCGTGGATCTCCTCGGAGCCGGACGGATCTTCTGTCTTCGGCACGGCGGATGCAACGCGCCCCCGGCACATGGGCAGTGCTCACTTTTTCATTTCTGAATCCCCTGCTTTCCCGCGGATCCACGGCACCTCCACAGTGACAGCTACGGGTGTGCCGCGCATCGGACGGCTTCCATTCACTTCAGTGGAAGCCGTCGCTGCAGGACCTGCAGGAAAAAGGAGCATGCTGCGACTTCTTCCTCTGCATGCGACCCGCACGAAGGGAAAAAAATCCCATCCGCATGCTTTTACTTGCCGTGCGGATGCTAATGCATGCCTATGGGCAGCTAGAGCTGCAGGTCTTATAATTAAAATCGGCACGTGGGCATTGGGCCTAATGCTTGGGGTCAGGACCAGGTTATTGTACCTGGAAACCTCAGGTTACTCCAAGAGCCTCCAGTGATCAGGAAGGCGTCATACAGTACAGGCCTCTACTGGCAGTGAACCAGGCGACTATTAATCAAGCAGCATAAAATGCAAGAAACATCAAGAATAAGTGAATATACAGTCAGGAATTTTCCATTTTTTTCCTCAATATGCCTGATGTAAGTGGGTTCTACATTAACGCTGCAGATAGAACCCAATCCCAAGTCAATAATCATAGTATTGGGAGTATGAATTCCAGCAATGCGGGATGGATCTGTGACAACGAGCTTTCATATTGCTTTACAGCGACCAATTAGTAAAAGTATTAACCTTCTCCTTTGCAGACCATATATTTATGTGATGAAGTCTCACTTGTAGCTTCTCCAAAACCATCAAGAATGGAGATAAGCAGAAAGGGGCTGGCCGATAGCATCCTGAACCTCACTCTGGAGATCATCTACCTGCTGACCGGAGAGGTGAGGGATTTGGGGAATTATGTCCAATCACTTTGCAACAGTACAACACCGTAGTTCCTTAGGCCGGTTTCGCACGATTTTCTCGCAATACGACAGCGCTACAAATTACATGTATGTGAAGCCCATGCTTTCCTACGGGTTCCTTCACATTAGCCATGTTTTGTAGGCGGCTACATTGCAAGGAAAAAAAATGTGTGTTGCTAGAGATGCCTGCGACTTGCGATGTTTTGTAGACCATGTTTCCATATGGAGTCTTCCTTTTTGTTGCATTTTGCGTTTTTGTGCAGTGCAATGCAACTTTTATAGTAGGGAATCCTACTGTAAAAGCCCTAAAATAAGCCCTGGCACTAGTTTTTAGTTTTCTCTCAGCACTTTCTGGTCAGGGGTTCAAATTCCCCGCCTCCAGGAAGCACTGGCTGTGACTGGTTCTGGAGCGTTGCTGCTCAGCCAATCAGAGCCAGCACTCAATGAACCAATCAGAGCCATCCATTGATTGGCTGTGATGAACTTGTACTGTTTTAATAAATGTGTATCTTTCCCATAGAATATCATTTCTAGAGCTTCCTTTCGTATAACTGCATTGTGCTGCTCCTTCGGTGATGGCAAATTTGATAAGAGTGTAACAGGGGCCTGGACGCTTCTCTTTAGCGATACAATATTACATGTTATGTCACTGATTACTTCAGGAGGGGCGGTGATCCAGGGATTATTGTGATTGCCAGATTGAAGTCGGAAAGGCTTTTCTTTTCCCTTAAGGCTAATCTCACACGGACAACGGCGATATTGGGCCATGAAACTCAGCCCAATATCGCGCTCGGGAACATGCAATATCTCTGCAGACGTGAGTCATTTTTATGTCTAAAAAACGCCTTCCATTACTTCAGGGATCGGCAAGTGTTTCCTATTGTTTTCAATGGGAAACCTTGCATCGCACTCGCATGCACATCACACACCGTGCAATGTTTTCCGGCCCCATTGTAAACAATAGGCAAGGCGCTCCTCTGGCTCTACATTGTGGGGATAATCGGCTAAATGGATGCAGATATGTATTTTTTTAGCCTAATATACTATGTTACTATAACCCATAACAATCCACACTCTGATAAACCAAACCCTGTCAGAGGCAAAGTGTCCCTAGAAATAACCTTTTAAATGTGGTCAACTATGCATCTGGGACATGACTGGTTGGAAGGTACTCTGGGAATGTATATAGTAATGTTTAATGATGTCCCATTTTTTTTAACTCAGAGTTGTAATGTAGTGAAGAGGAAATCTGGTGTATCAGTAGTATGGAACAGGAGCCGGAGCCTCGTCACAGAGTCTCATTCACTTTTATGTGAGGGAAACGATGAGCAGAAGATCCTGGATCTCACCAACAAGATCATTGCTCTGCTGACCGGAGAGGTGAGGCTGCTGGGGATGATGGGACATTATACGGTGGGGGATAATATAGCTGGATGATGACCGTATCATTGTCTGTCAGGTTCCTATAAGGTATCAGGATGTCACGGTTCATTTCTCCATGGAGGAGTGGGAGTATTTAGAAGAACACAAGGATCGGTACAAGGACATCATGATGGAGGACCACCTGCCCTCCCCATCACCGGGTAAGAGGAGACTTTCATTGAGGGTGCATTCACACCAACGTATATCGGCTCGGTTTTCACGCCGAGCCGATATACGTTGTCCTCATGTGCAGGGGGGGGAGGCTGGAAGAGCCCAGGAGCAGGAACTGAGGCTCCCGCCCCCTCTCTGCCTCCTCTCCACTATTTGCAATGAAGAGAGGCGGGGCGGAGCTAATTCGCGGGACCTTAGCCCCGCCCCTGTCCCGCCTCCTCTCATTGAAAATAGTACAGAGGGGCGGAGAGGAGACAGAGAGGGAGCGGGAGCCTCAGTTCCTGCTTCTGGCTCTTCCAGGCTCCCCCCCCCCCCCTGCAGATGAGGACGACGTATATCGGTTCGGCGTGAAAACCGAGCCGATATACGCTCTTGTGAACGCACCCTGATTAAAAGGAGAGAGTAATTTTGAGGATCACCTTGATTTCCCATTTTCAGTTATTTGATCATCACACATATGTCATGAACCACAAGCACCCCATACCGACGGGGAAGAGAAGACCTTTATTGATGATAAAAGTGGGGAGCAGTGTTCAGGATCACCCAGATACCACATCATCTGATACATATTAACAATGTATTCAGCAACTGTCTGCATTTCCTATAGATGGCTCCAGTAAGAAAAATGCATCCGAGAGATGTCCCAGTCCTCTGTATTCTCAGGATTCTCCAGCAGAAAACTGCTATGTCCCACAGGATTTTCAGGTACTTCACCAATTATACTATGTCACACTCACTGTCTCATTAAAGGGCTTTTCCAGGCATAAATACTATTGATGACCTATCATCAGGATGGGTCATCAATAGTTGATCGGCTGTGGTCTGCCGCTCGGGACCCCAACTGATCAGCTGTGCGGGCGCATGCTGTCAGTGCCGCAATAACAGAGGTCGGAGTGGAAGTCTGCGCGCCAACCTTTGTGTCGTGGCTGGCGCTTGTAAGTGCAGGCACAGCTTTCATTTAAATCAGCATGGAGCCTTCCGCTCCAAATACACAGATGTCAGAACAGGTTACCACTGAGTTCTCCTTCAATGGAAGTGCTCAAACAAAGGCTGGACAAATATCTGTCTGTGATGATTTAGTGATCCTGCACTGAGCAGGGGGCTGGACCCGATGACCCCGGAGGTCCCTTCCAACTCTACAATTCTATGACCTCCCATGTAGTGCTCGGTGCTTGTCACTGCAGGCATAGCTCTCATTGATTTCAATGATAGCTGTGCCTGCATTTACAAGCGCCAGCCACTACACAGAGGTCGGCGTGCAGTCTTCTCCAACCTCTGTTATTCCAGTGCTGACAGCATGTGCCCACAAAGCTGATCAGTCGGGGCCCTGAGCGGCGGACCCCAGCCGATCAACTATTGATGACCTATCCTGATAATAGGTCATCAATAGTATTTATGCCTGGAAAACCCATTTAACTATCTGAGCCTTAGGGTCCATTTACACCAACCGATTTTATTGTGTGAACGACGTCCGAGTCGCTCGTGTAGCTGGTTTGTACAGCAGATACATCGCTGGCTCCTTCCAACGATTATCGTTCAGTCGTTCACATTTAGCTCGGCTTTCTGTCCTGACGCTACCTGTCTTAGCAGGACATGCTCAGTGTTTAGCAGCCATCTTCAGGCTCCTATGATGGTTACCTAGACAAAATGAGCAGATAGAAAATAATGAAATGCTGCTCATATTTGGTTGAATTACTTGCTTGCATATTTTATTATTCTGTTGTGTTTGTTTTTAGAAAAAAAAGGTTTTACATTACATACATTTTATTCATTTATTGAAACAGGGTGAAGATCTCATGGATATTAAAGTTGGAGTTGTGGAGGAAGATGAAGAGACATATAGTGTAGGCGATCAGCAGCTTGAGGAGGGAATTCCTATAGACATCAGCCCAGGTGAGTAATAAGCACTTTATTAGTAAAAAAAAAGGTTATCCTACTTATCTAGCACCTATTGCACATCTTCTCTAGTTTCTTCTTGAAAAGGACACATTTTAAGCTCGTTTCCCCACTGCAATCATATATTTTGTGGATGCTGAATTGTTTCAGTGGGGAGATTGCGCAGACACAGCGGCTGTTCCCACTTCCAATCCAAGTTGTTTAGCAGCCTATGGTCTGTTTACACTAGCGAACAATGTCAGAGTTCGCTTTCGGGCAGCCGCTTTATACGGACAGATACATGGTTGGTTCGTTCACATGGGAAATCATTCAGTCATTCACATTCACTGTATAATTGAGCATAACTGAATGATCGGTATTTAACCCCTTAATGACACGGCCTATTTTGGCGTTGACGACCAAGCGATTTTTTTTTTTTGGTATTTTTCCTTCTCCATTTTTCAAAAGCCATAACTTTTTTATTTTTCCGTCGACGCGGCCGTATAAGGGCTTGTTTTTTGTGTGGCGAACTGTAGTTTTTATCGGTGCCACTTTTGGGTACATAGACTATATCTTAAAACTTTTATTATTTTTTTATGATAACAGGGAGAGAAAACGCATCAATTCTGCCATAGATTTTTTTTCTTTTTTTTACAGCGTTAATCATGCAGCATAAATGACACACTTAATTTTTCTGCGGGTCGGTATGGTAACAACGATACCAAAATTCTTATATTTTTTTAGGTTTTTACACTTTTTTGCAATAAAACCCCTTTTTTTTGGAAATCTTTTTTTTTTCTCTATAGCTGCATTCAAAGTCCTGTAACTTTTTTATATTTTGATGTACGGAGCTCTTTAAGGGCTTATTTTTTGCGAGATGAGCTGTGGTTTTTATTGGTACCATTTTGGGGAATGTACGGCTTTTTTGATCACTTTTATTGCATTTTTTGGGGGGCAAAATGCAAAAAATTTGCATTTTGCCTCTGTTTTTTAGCGTTTTTTTACGCTTTTTGCCGCACAAAATAAAAGGCATGTTCAACTTTTTGTACACGTCGCTACGGACGCGTCAATACCAAATATGTGGGGTTTTAATTTTTTTTACCTTTCTTTATGCTAATATTACAAAAAGCACAAAAAAATGGGTTTTTTTACCTTTTTTTATTTACATTTTTCTTACTTTTTTTAACTTGTTTTTACACTATTTGAGTCCCTCTGAGGGACTTGCAGCACTGTACCTATGATCGCTGTGATAAGGCATGGCAGAGCTACTGCTCTGCCATGCCTTATCGCGTATACAGCGATCATAGGCATTGGCAATACAGGACAGTGCGCTCCCTCTGTGAACTCTTTCCCTGCCGCGATCTACTTAGGGGTTAACAGCGGGGGTCGCATCTCCGATGCCCCCCCCCCCCCCCCCGCTGTTGCAGCGGGACGCTGGCTGTGACTGACAGCCGGCTCCCGCTGCGGGATAGCGTGAGGTCAGTCATGATCTCGCGCTATCCCGATGACGTACCGGTACGTCATATTGCGGGAAGTACCAGGCTCCCATGACGTACCTGTACGTCAAGGAGCAGGAAGGGGTTAAACTGAACAATTAGTGAACGAGCCAACGATTACTTATGCCTGTATAAAATGAACAAAAAGCGAATGATTTATCGTTGGTCATTCGATCGTTGACTGCCTTTACACTGAACGATTATCGCTCATTGAACGTGAATTGTTACATGTAAAAGGGCCTTTAAGGCCTCATGTCCACGGGGAAAATCAGATCCGCTCCGGATTTGTAACGCGGATTTGGGCTGCAGATGCACTGTAATTGTCTTTTATTTTTCATGCGGGAGATCAATTGAGCTATGTGCTCTATGAGCTCCCGCATGCGTGATCCGCACTAAAATGGAGCATGTCCATTTTTTTTCATGCTCCAGAAATTTTTTAATTACCATCCGCGGGTATTTATCTACCTGCGGGTGGTCAATGCATTCCTATGGGGCGCAGATCTGCGTGCGGGAAAAACGCTGTGGATTTTAATTCTTATTTTCCAAGTGGACATGAGGCCTAAGGCACTTTAACATGGCCCCATTATAGGCACGAACGTTTGCCTTGATCGTCGGGTTGTGTAAAAGGGACAACTATCAGGCCAACAGATAAGTAAAGGCCCATTTAGACACAACGATTATCACTCAAAAGACATCTTTTGAGCAATAATCGTTGTGTCATTTACATTGCAAGATGATTGCTTAAACGCTGAGCGATCACCTTGCACTCCGGAGGATGCAGAGAACAAGCGGGGAGACACTTGTTCTCTGCATCCAGCCGTTTCCCGCTGGGAACGCCCGGCTGTCGCAGCTGAGCGCTCCCAGCTGAGGATGCAGAAGACAAGCGGGGTGTCCCCGCTTGCCTTCTGCATCCAGCTATTCCCCGCTCTGAGCACCCGGCTGTTATACAGCCGAGCACTCTGAGCAGAGGATGCAGAAGACAAGCGGGGTGGCCCCGCTTGTCTTTTGCATCCAGCTGTTTTCTGCATGGAGCATCCGCCTGTTATACAGCCAGGCGCTCTGTGCAGGGTATGGAGAACGCAGCTGAACAGCTGCGTTCTTCATACCCCACCTGTCATCAGGGAGCGGGATCCTGCTGTGAATCCCTGATAAGACTCATTGTCAGCACGCTGAAAGACAACGATGAGCGACGGCTTAACCAAAGCTGCACGATGTCAGTGCAGTTACACACAACGATTATCACTCAAAATATGGCTTTTGAGCAAATTTTGAGCGATAATCGGTGCGTTTTAAATTGGCCTTAAAGTGTAAACAACAAGATATATAGTCAACCTCCAGCTGGAGGTTCCAACAAATGTGAAACCGGACGAACTGCTTTTAGGTGCTTGTTTTTTTTAATGTCCTGTGTTTTGTCTTGCATTACAGAGGGGTACAGAAACCTTTTTATAAATGAGCATTCTGAAAGATCTACATTTTACTGTGTTTAGAACAATAAAACTATTTTTTTAAATTCTCAACAGACTATACCAAAGGAAATCTTTCATTTCGAGATTATAAATTGGGAGAAAACTATTGTACACGATATTCTCCAGGAAAAAACCCTATGACTCCCATTTTTTCTCCAGAACATCCCAGCGGAGTTCTGTTGTCTCATGCTTCTTACCAAGAGCAGCTTTCTCCTCCTAGATCGAATACAATTGCGGAACATGGAGGCTGTGAATTATTTCCTTGTTCAGACTGCAGGAAATGTTTTGCAGAGGAAGTTCATCTTAATCATCCGAAGATACACCCTGACATCAATGAATGTCCATCTTCCGAATATATGAAATATCTTACCCAGAATGGTGGTCTTTGTAATAATTTAAGTCATAAAGGCTTAAAGAAGTTTTCGTGTTCACTGTGTGGGAAGTTTTTCACCCGGAAATCATATCTGGTCCACCATCAGAGAATTCACACGGGGGTGAGGCCTTTTCCATGCTTAGAATGTGGGAAATGTTTTACCCAAAAATCAGTTCTAGTTCAACATCAGAGAATTCACACAGGAGAGAAACCGTTTTCCTGTTCCGAATGTGGCAAATGTTTTACCATCAAATCAAGTCTTGTTGAACACCAGAAAATTCACACAGGAGAGAAGCCATTTTTATGTTTGGATTGTGGGAAATGTTTTTCCAAGAAATCAGATCTAGGTAAACATCAAAGGTTTCACACAGGGGAGAAGCCGTTTTCGTGTTTGGAATGTGGCAGATGTTTTGCCAATAAGTCAAATCTCATTGCACATCGGAGGAGTCACACAGGGGAAAGGCCTTTCCTATGTTCTTTATGTGGGAAGTGTTTTACTAAGAAATCAATTCTTGTTAAACATCAGAGATTACATACTGAAGGACGGCAGTTTTCTTGTTCAGCATGTGGGACAATTTTGACAAAAAAAGTCGATCTTGTTAAACATCAGAGAATTCACACAGGGGAGAGGCTGTTTCCATGTTCAGAATGTGGGAAATGCTTCACCCGAAAATCAGTTCTTGTTCAACATCAGAAAATTCACACAGGAGAGAAGCCATTTTCCTGTTCAGAATGTGGGAAATGTTTTATCCAAAAATCAGATCTTGGTGACCATCAGAGAATTCATACAGGAGAGAAGCCGTTCTCTTGTTTAGAATGTGGGAAATGTTTTACTAAGAAATCAAGTTTGGCTCAACATCAGAAAATCCACATAGGAGAGAAGCCGTTTTCATGCCCAGTTTGTGGGAACTGTTTTACCCTGAAATCTTATCTTATTAGACATCAGAGAATTCACACAGGGGAGAAACCGTTTTCATGTTCAGAATGTGGGAAAGGATTTACCCAGAAAGCGGGTCTTGTTACACATCTCAAAGTTCACACAGGGGAAAGGACTTTCACATGTTCAGATTTTGATAAATGCTTTACCCAAAAACCAGGTCTGGCTGACCGCCAAAGAATTCAGGCAGAGGAGAAGCAGGTTTTTGATCACATTGGGTGATGCAAGGACGGATCTGATATGTTGTTTTTGTTTTCCACCTCAGATCTTCAGCAGTACGTAATCTTCCAACTCTTTGTTGTGCTTTTTTTACTTGTAAGATAAAATCCATTTCTTTTTCCTTGTTTTATATATGAAAATGTCTGGATGACTTGGTTGTCATACAAACTGTCATTAAACCTTAACCCCTTCCCGCTGCAGGGCGTAAGTTTACGTCCTGGGAGCCTGGTACTTCCCGCAACAGGACGTAAACTTACGTCCTGGAGATAGCGCGGGATCACATATGATCGAGCGCTATCCCACAGCGGGACCCGGCTGTCAGTCACAGCCGGCGTCCCGCTGCAACAGCAGGGGGCATCGGAGATGCGCCCCCCGCTGTTAACCCCTTCCCTGCCGCGATCTAAGTAGATCGCGGCAGAGAAAGAGTTCACAGAGGGATCGCGCTCCCTCTGTGTCTCCGGCCGGAACTCGCGATGTCATCGCGAGAGCCCGGCCTGTCACCATGGCAACAGGACGCCAGACACTGGCGTCCTGTATTGCCAATGCCTATGCTCGCTGTATAAGCGATAAGGCATGGCAGAGCAGTAGCTCTGCCATGCCTTATGACAGCGATCATCGGTACAGTGATGTAAGTCACCAGAGGGACTCAAATTATGTAAAAAAAATAAAAAAATAAATGTAAAAAAAAATGTAAAAAACACCCCTTTTTAATGCTTTTTCTCAGATTAGCATAAATAAAGGTAAAAAAAAATTAAACCCCACATATTTGGTATTGTTGCGTCCGTAACGACGCGTACAATAAATTGCACATGCTTTTGACTGTGCACGCAAAAAACGCTAAAAAGAACGCTAAAAAACTGAGGCAAAATGCTAATTTTTAGCATTTTGCCTCACTAAAAACGCAATAAAAGTGATCAAAAAAGCCGTATGTACCCCAAGATGGTATCAGTAAAAACTACAGCTCGTCTCACAAAAAATAAGCCCTCATAGAGTTCCGTAAATCAAAAAATAAAAAAGTTACAGGACTTTGAATGCAGCAATTTAGAATAGAAAAAAGATTTCCAAAAAAAAGGGTTTTTATTGCAGAAAAGTATCGTTGTAACCCTACCGGTCCGCAGAAAAAATGGAATGTCTCATTTGTGCTGCATGATAAATGCTGTAAAAAAAAATTAAAAAATCTATGGCAGAATTGATGCGTTTTCTCTCCCTGCTATCATAAAAAAAAAAGGTTGACAATATAGTCTATGTACCCAAAAGTGGCACCGATAAAAACTACAGTTCGCCAAAAAACAAGCCCTCACACGGCCGCGTCGACGGAAAAATAAAAAAGTTATGACTTTTGATATACGGAGAAGAAAATCCGCCAAAAATTGTTGCGTCTTTAAGCCCAAAATAGGCCATGTCATGAAGGGGTTAAAGGGGTAAGTATATACGCCAACATGGGGGGGGGGGGTAAGTATATAACTTCTGTATGGCCAATATTTAATGCACGATGTATATTACAAAGTGCATTTACATGGCCATACAGAGGTGTTTAACCCCACTAGCTTTCGCGGGACAACCCCTTTAATGTATTTGGTCTATTATCTGTGAATGGAATTGAACAAGGTTGGTAACTTTCAATGTTATTGCCACAGTTGAGCTTAAACTTCAATGTCCTTGGCTAAGAAGAAGTCTGAATGTAAATTGCAATAGGAATTTAACTGCTCTCTGCAAAAGACCAAAATGATACGCCATTCGGCATCAGGGGGTTTATGAAGCAGGACCAGGAGCCGAGACACCTGTCTTTGATAAGGGAGATAACTCCAATTGCACCATTTAGATGCCGCTCTATTTACAATGACCTGACAGAGGGAGCTGGTTACTTCCATCTCATAAATGGCCCGCTGCAATGAGATTTCAGGGTGCTGTTTGATTGTCATAGTGGCTTTGGGCCTTGTGAAGGCCCCCTATGGCTGCCATGTACAGTACTGTGCAAATGGTTTAGGCAGGTGTGGAAAAAATGCTACAAAGTAAGAATGTTTTCAAAAATAGAAGTGTTACTATTTTGCATTTTGTTAATTGACAAAAATAAAGTAAATTAACAAAAAACAATATTTTGGTGTGACCACCCTTTGCCTTCAAAACAGCATAAATTCTTCTAGGCACACAGAGTCAGGGATTGTGTAGGATTATAGTTGGGTGTATGATTAATAGAGATGAGCGAACGTTTTCGGCTCCGCCCCTTTTCGCCCGAACACCGAACTTTGCGAGCAATTCCGTGCTCGGGCGAAAAAAGTTCGGGGGTCGCCGTGACAGCGCGGGGGGGTGCGGCGGGGAGTGGGGGGGAGAGGGAGAGAGAGAGGGCTCCCCCCTGTTCCCCGCTGCTGCCGCCCGCGCTGCCACGGCGACCCCCGGCGGCCCCCGAACATTTACGCCCGAACACTGAAGTGTTCGGGAAAGCCGGTGTCCGGGTGCGTAAGTGTCCGTAACGGACACGTTCGATCATCTCTAATGATTAACTAATTATACCAAAGATGTAGAATCAAATAACAGCCATTAAGTGAAATAAAAACAGCTGTGTAGGAGGCTTAAAACTGGGTGAGGAACAAACAAATTTTGCAACAAAGGTGAGGTTGTGGAAGACAGTTCCATGTCACAGGACATGCACCATGGCAAGGCTCAACATCTGTCTGGGATTACATGAAGAGACAGATTCATTTGTGCAAGCCTACATCCACAGAAGATCTGAGGTTAGTTCTCCCAAGATCTTTGGAACAACCCCCCTGCCGAGTTCCTTCAAACACTGTGTAAGTGTACCTAGAATTATTGATGCTGTTTTGGAGGGTGATCACACCAACTATTGATTTGATTTAGATTTCTCACTCACTTTGCCTTTGTTAATTGACTATCAATACTTCTATTTTTGAAAACATTCTTACTTTGGAGCATTTTTTCCACCCCTGCCTCAATGTTATACAATACTGCATTTATGCCTCTTCAGCCATGCCTGTCGCACAGCTTAACCCCTTGAGTGGCACGCCCGGAAATTTTCCGGGACGAGCTCCACTGCTCATAGTGACATAGCCCGGAAGATTTCCGGGCTATGTATCACTATGGGAGCTGCAGAGCACAATGCCACAAGCTGTGACAGTGTGCTCTGCCTGCACAGACCCACACAGAGCAGTGCAAGGGCTTTGAAAAACCAGCAGAAGATATTGCCGATATGTCGGCAACCTCCTGCTTTGTTTACAGGTTGCCATAGAGACCATCGGCTTGTCAGAAGCAAGCCATGGTCTCTGTGGCAGGGAAAGCTGGTTGTTAGCTGTCAGAGGACAGCTAGGTACCAGCTCTTACAGCAGAGATCAGAGAAAACCTCCGATCTCTGCTGTGTTAACCCTTTACATGCTGCAGTCTATGTGACTGCAGCATGTAAAGGGCTGTCACCATCGGACCCCTGGAATGTGATCAGGGGGTCCTGATGAGTCCCTGTGGAAGTCCCCTAAAGGGACAAAAAAAAAAAAATTAAAAAAATTAAAAAAAAAGGAAAAAATTATTAAAAAAATTATAAAAACACTTGTCTCCCTTTACTTTGTAAAAAATCAAAAATACAATCACACATGTGGTATCCATGCGTAGTAATGACCCAGAGAAGGAAGTTAATACATTATTTAACCCCTTAATGACATGGCCCCTTTTTTTCTTTTTTCCCCATTTCTTTTTTTCCTCCCCCCTATTTAAAAAAAATCACAACTTGTCCCGCAAAAAACAAGCCCTTATATGGCCATGTCAATGGAAAAATGAAAAAGTTATAGCTCTTGAGACGCAACTGCAAAATTAGTTGAAATTCAATGATTAGACCATTTTAAAAAACCTGCCCTGGTGGGAACGACAGGGTGGTAGGAAACCCGCCACTCACCTGCCCTGGTGGGAACGACAGGGTGGTAGGAAACCCGCCACTCAAGGGGTTAATAGGATGTCTGTCTTTCTGCAGAAATGAAATACACTACAATACTGAAGTGTTGCAGTATATTTTATAAGCCCTCAGATGGCTATGTCAGCAGAAAAATAAAGATGCTAGGACTTTTGAAAGTGAAGAAGAAAAAACAAAAAGGAAAAAGAAAAATGGCGCAGGGGTGAATGATCCATGTCTGCTTATGAAAGCAAATGCCTAATACATTATTACTTAGATCTGCTTTGGAACCATCCATGTTCAAAAGTCATCTTACATTGAATTTCGACTAGGCCAGCTTCTTACAAGGGTTAGGGGTGTGTGCCTTGGCCTAACCATGGTGTGTATTGACCTGAAAGCTCACAATCCTCGATCTCTATGATGCTTTGGGTCAGTAGCAGTAATAGCGACTGGGAACTTGTTTGTAATACGGATAGAAAAATGTGCCTTAATATGCCTGTCTGAACCTGCCCTAATTCAGAATATTTTAGCGATGAAGTGAGCTCGGAATGGTCATATTACAGTTTTTAAAAAGTAAGTGAACCCTTTAGAATTACCTAGTTTTCTGCCTTGATTACTAGCAAAGTGTGATTTGACTGTGTTTGTTATCTAAGTCACAAATATAGACAAACGGTTGTACCATCTGTGTTTTTTATTTAGCATACTGTGGGCTTATTCACACAAGCGTATATCAGCTGCCGTTTTCACAGCCGGCCGATATACGCTACCATCTGATGCATTGGATTCCAGTGCATCAGATCACATGGGCATATTCCTCGTGACGTAAAAACACCCGACCGGGCAGGAAAGATAGTCCTGGAACTGTCTTCCTGGTCTGACTATGGCCGCTGCCATAGACGTCTATGGAAGCCAATAACAGTGGCCGGAGAAGGGAGGTGGGAGGGAGTTTAGCAGCTACGCTGCTAAACTCCCTCCCCCTTCTCTCCTTCCCTTTGGCTGTTTACAATGGGAGGAAAGCTATGCCCCGCTTCCTCCCATTGCTGGCTGATTGATGTACGTAGGCGAGACGATACAGGATGTCAAATCCAGAATAAGTAAACACAAAAGTACCGTTAGAACAGGTCGAACGGATGTCCCGGTAGCGAAGCATTTCAAAGAGGCTGGCCATTCGGTCAGTCAATTACGCTACCGGGTAATAGACCATGTTCGGTAGATATAAGAGGTGGAGCTAGATTAAGGAGACTTAAATATCTCGAATTGAAATGGATTTTTGAACTGGAAACCTTATGTCCAAAGGGTCTTAACACTGAGTACCATGTTACCCCCCATCTTTAACATCGGTGGAAGGCTTTTCATATGTATTGTTGGGAACTCTGTTTGTTGTTGCTCTTTAAATCTTTCGTACTGCTTCTTTGGCTTTCTTCTGTATATAATGCCCATCAACTTCTTTGTATATATCAGCTGCTAATACTATATATATATTTTTAGAATATAATTTTGCATTTATATGTTTGTGTTTTGACAGTTTGTCCGGTGGTGGCTGTCGTTGCACCTTTCCTGTGATTTGATCGAGTCCGGTTCTGATATGTTCTGCAGCTGTCGTTATTACTCCTGAACCCAGCACTAAGGGGATTTGCCTCTGAGGGTTGCCCAAATAATAAAAAAATTTTTTTTCCTTTTTTCTCTTTTTGTGATGTAAACAATAAATGAATACATAAGCCGTTAATTGGGTGTATGGCTCTTTAATTAAGATTAAATAGGGGGTATTCTGTTGATTAACATCTAAGCGTAAGCCCAATGTTGTATTGGAACACATTACAAGATCGGCACTGTGTATCTAGATGCATCATATTAATGGTGCATCTATCTAATGCCATTTTCTCTCATAAAGGTTATATGTTTGTATATCACATTAAATGACATCGTAATACCTTTTGTTTGAGAATAAACACTCAGGATATTGTATAAACATCGGGATACATAGTCACAGAGGTCACATGAATATGCATGTACGTGATGTTGTGGGGTGTAACTAATAGGGGGGGTGGCTGCGCGGTGTTCTCTAGACATGGTGATATGCCCTGGAGTTGTAACCCCCATAGTAAAGCCATTACGGCTGCATGAATGGGAGGTCATGTGACCGGTCATGTGATCACGCTGTGCGTGATGAACGCAATACAGTCACTCCTGGAGGTGGATCAGGGTAATGCATGCCCTTATTTGTGACGTTCTGGCTACTGGAGTAGACGCTGCAGGATGACGTGGGCAGCGTGATGCAGACGTGGTACGACAGACACTTGCTGAACACCTGTAAGGTATTTGTTTTTACGTACATGTGGGTGGTTGTCTTATTGGTGATTGGTCAGTGTTAATGCGGTCATGTCTTGTTTATGTATATGCTTGACAAAGATCACAGCAGGTGATCGAAAAGTCGCGTCTCTGTATTGTGGATTACAAATAAAAGTCCTCATGAAGTCTATGTGGTAAGAAGCTCTATTCCATTGTGCTGCCTCTCTACCACCATGTGAATATATTTGTCTATGGTCGCTTGGAGTTCAGCGTCCGAGTAGGCGTGCACATACTGATGATTTTTTTCTCCCTCAGCTATTTTTTTTGCTGATATCTAAGTGCTGCAGTTCCTTCCTTTTTTCATTAAGGGGCGGGAGTTTAGCTATGCCCATTGCAAACAGCCGGAGGTGAGCCGGGAAGGGGGTGGGGGGTGTCTCTCCTTGCCCAATGGCATATACGCCAAGCCCGTACCTCAGATGGTAGCGTATATCGGCCAGCCGTGAAACCATTGGCCAATATACACTCGTGTGACTAAGCCCTGAGTAACGTTCCCAGTGCAGGGACAATAAGTAAGCGAGCCTTTGTGTTAATGTTCTCATATAATTGGCAAAAGGTGTTTCAATGTAAGGCGGTGTCCTGCTCTTATTCTTTTCCTTTCCTGATCTAGTCCCTGCGGCCTCTGCATCCTTCTGGCTAGTGTGGTCACATTTCAGCTGGGCTCATGACAGCTGCAACCAATCACTGGCCTCAACATTAGTACTGGAGAGGCCAGTGATTGGCTAGAGCTATCACAAGCCTAGTTAGAATGTGACCACTCTAGCCAGAAGGATGTGGAGACAGGAGCAGCCGGGGACTGAATTGGCAGAGGCATCAAACACAGGGGGACCTCTGTTTATTATGTTACAGCTGTGTCAGCCTGTAAGGAGAAAATAATTGCCGCTGGACGATAAATAAAGGCACATAAAGTCTGGTTACTGACCTTCTGTTCATAAGAAAGATCTAGCGTGAGCCATGCTTCAGTCGAAACCGCATTCAGAAGACCTCACTGAATCTTGCCAATTTAGTTTGCTGTAGTGATGCATTATGGGCTATAGACACCTTTTCACAATGGAAAAGTTATTTTAACCCGTTCCCACCCCATGCTGTATATCACACGCGGGAAGGGGCTCCCATGAAATGCTATGACTGACGGGGAGTTGCTACAACGGTTGGACATTGACGAGAACACCAAATCCCACCATTACTGCCTTACCCCAATCGTGCGCTCCTTCTACCACCTCATCAATCTTCCACCATCTAATTGCAAAGAGCCGATGAGTTGCCATGGCAACGGGGGAGCTTAACTGACTTCCAGGTCTGGTCAGCAAATGCTTGTAAGGAAACCAGATAAAAAATATACTGCAGTACAGGAGTATTGCAGTGTATCAGTGATCATAGGTCCCCCATTAAAAAAAAATTCTACATAAAAAACATTGAAAACTCTTTTGTACCCCCCACGCCAAAAAAACAAAAACTCAAAACTTTAAAAAATAGTTGATATCGCTACATCCATGACGACCCACACAGTAAACTGGACACACGTTTTAGCCCATTTGGGAAATGCGATAAAAAAAATTGGAACCAAAACGCTTTATGTTGTTCATTTCACCTTGCAAAAAAACTCAATAAAAGTGATGTGAAAAATGATATACTTTAAAATGGTGGCAATAAGAGCTAGGCCGGTCGTTACACAGCGTCATCCATGGAAAATTTTTTAAAGCTACGAGTCTTTGAATGCAGTAATAAAAAACAAAAATGTAGGGGTTTTGTTGTGCAAAAGTGGTAAAACTGAAAAAAAAAAGTTATTGCCATAGTCGTACTGACCTGCATAAAAAAAGTAGTCCTGTCATTTATGTCTCATAATAAATGCCCCCCACCCCAAAGAAAATCAATAAGTTACATTATGTACCAATATAGACTACTGCTTGCCACACAAACTGCCCTCTCACACCTTCGCCTACGGAAAAATGAATAAAGTTGTGGGTTTTTGTATGCAGAGTGGAAAAAATATTGTGCAAAAGTGGAAAAAAACCTAAATTTTACACACGCACGCACGCACGCGCACACACACACACACACACACACACACACACACACACACACACACACACACACACACGCACACACACACCCGACCCGTAGAACAAAGGTTATGTCATTTATACTACGTACGTAACACCGTGGTACAAAAAAAGTATTTATGTGCTTTTCACCCCGTCCCCCCACGCTAGGCATGTCTCCTCTGCTGCCCTCCGGTACCTAAAGGGGGTGCGCTGCTGCCCATAGACCCCCCTTAGCGCTGCTGCTCTGTGTGCTTCTTGCTGGGGATGAGGCAAGCACACCTTGGGTTAGGGTGGATTCACACGGGTGATGCGAGTCAGTGAAAACGCTGAATTATGAAACCAATGATTTCTTCACATTTGTGATGTTTTCACTCATGCGATGTTGCGTGAGAAAAAAATTGCGTCATCTCCTATCTTTCTGCGTTATATTTGTTTTTTTTATCTCCCACGTTTCCCTATGGAGCCTCCTGTTTATCGCAGCGCACAAACTTGCAGTTTCCATACAATGTATTTTTACCATTAGAAGATCCTTGACTTTCACGTAAAAAATGGCGGAAAAATCATGCGACAGATTCGCAATTAGCAGCGATGTTTTTGTGTGAAAAAGCAGCGCTGCCGCTCAAAAAACTGCAGGAAAACAGTCAGGATTTGCTGTGATTTCCTCGCAGCGCTATCACGATCGCCCGCGTGACACTAGCCATAAGCAGGTGGAGGGGCGACAGTTGGGGGAGGGGATAGAGATGGAGTTACAGTGAATGGGCTCTGTATGTTATCCTTGCTCTGCCTGTGTAAATGACTGGAAGCTGACAGCACCGTCTGTCCCCACGGGGGGCAGCATCAGGGCACGCTCATGTCAATTCTTTTCTCATTTCCGCAGCGGCCTCTCTCATCTCTATGGGGATAGAAAGCCGCAGCGGAATGCCGACGGCGAAACCTCTCCAAAACCCGCGGCTAAGGCCAGGTGCTTGTGTGCTAAAAATGCCTTGCACCCCTTCAGGGTAGTAGCGATCCCCTGCAGAGGACCACAGTCTTTCCAATGGGAAACATCACGTTGTACCTGTGCGCACCTTACACACGGTGCGATACTTCGCCGACCCTGATGAAAACAATGGGCGAGGTGTTCCGAGGGAACGCCCACAGATAGGGTATACCGCAATTTCTTTCCCTACACCCCAATGTGGGAAAAAATCTCATGCGTAGGACTGTAGTCTTTTGAATAGGGTTCATATTCGTGCGTCTCACAACGCACAAATCTCACACGATTGTTTCGGCCGTGTGAAGCAGCGGCGGAGTCCCTCTTCAGATGCAGGATTTGCTGTGTTTCTATTGCTGGAATTGTATGTCCTGCTGCAGAACACGCCGCCGTCTTGTGATGTAGTAGCAGTGGTTCCTGCGCGGCCGTCACGCTGGCAAACTTTATTTTTAAATATCGACAAATGCAGATTTTGGCCTCATGTCCACGGGCGGAATACAGCCCTGCAGGTATTTGATGCAGAAGATCTTCAAATTGAACTTTTTGGCTTGCAGGAGATTGTGGATTGCAGACTTTCCACGTGCCTCTGCACTGTGGATCATCCGTGCGTGAAAAAAACGCAACCCCGCCTCCGGGCCTTTTCCCCACCTTCCTATTTAAATTTAACCTTAAAATCCGCAGTGCATCTGCAAATGTCTTTGCGGATCTTCTGTATCCATAGAAATCAATGGGGCCCATCCGCATATAATTCGTGTTAAAATGGAGCATGCTGCGTTTTATTTCCCGCACGTGAAATCCGCAAATCAAAATAAATCACATCCGCAGCTGTTAAATTAACCGCGGATGGTCAGTGATTCCATATGGGAAGATTGATCTGTGGCTGACACGCGCAGATTTGCTAAAAGAATTATGGCCGTGGACACGAGGCCTTAGGCTCTTCCACACTTATGTTTTTCTTGTGCTTTTTTTCACGCGATATCGCTGTGGTTTTTTCACACGAATGTCAATGGGACTTTAATGTTAAAAACGCTTCGCACAAAAATTGCAAAGCACAAACGTGCTACACGTTTTTAACATTGACAATTGACAAGTCCCATTGACAATCGCGTCAAAAAATGCGCATGACAAACGCACGTGTAGATGACCCCCCAGTGCGGATGAGGCCTCAGTGTTTCCGCACGGGGAAAATGCTCCACAATCCGCAACAAAACTATTTGCAGATTTTGCATTTCCCATTGATCGTTATGAAGAAAGTCCGCAGCAAATCCGGGCCGTTCCCGCCACATAGACAGACGTCACTTGTGTTGTTGTATGCGCACGCAAGAAAGACCGCGACCGGGCCCGTTGATAAGCTGCGCAAGTATGCACTAAAAATGCAAGTTTCTTGCCTATCTGCAGCGGTCCATTCCCTGCAGCGGCGATTTACAGTGTATCATCCGCACCAAAACCGGTCATGCTGCTTACTTTTTCACGCGATTGCATTTTACGTGAAACGAACCCATTGACATCCCTGTACATTCGGCCGCTCTCACGTGTATCGTCACGTTGCGCAGTCTTCCCGCACCCAATGCCGATAGTTCACTGATTTGTATTGGGCCGCTTACACCAGCGGTTTCTTTACATACGTGTATCACTTGCATGAAATCAATGGCGGCATGCTCTATTTGGTGCACAAACACACCAAGATGGTGCGTGGGGATTTGCGGAACGCATCACTGTGGACTTCTCATGTGAGCGTGATCTGACAAGCGCAAAAGTGATGAACATACGCCTTAAACCATAGATATATGCTATCCTGCATCCTGGAGGAAACAATTCAGCACTTCCTATCAGAACCCTCCTGGTGGCACAACAGCGCCCCCTGCCGGCTCATCACCCCTCACTTCTAGCAACCTGATTGGTTCTGATTCACAATTCCAGCAACCTGATTGGTGATTAGGGCAGAAGTGCTGAAGAAGATGTTACTATGCTCCCCGAGGTGTAACCGCCGCTTCTACCCACCAGTCCGGCCCGCCGCGCATAGATCTATATTCCAGAACACTTCTGATGGATTCACAACCTGATTGGCTGTTTGGGTTGGCTGATTCACAGTGATTAGTTGTCCTTCCTCTGCACGCCTCGCGCTCAGCCAATCACGTACAGAGAGTGCATCACGTGAGCGGACGTTGCCGGCGAGCAGCCGGAGGTGTTTCCCGGGAGATGAACAGCGGCAGTATGTACCGTGTGCTTTATTACTAACGTCGTCGTGTCCTGCCCGCCCGCGTTAGGCTGTAATGTGTACAGTATGTAACCCTGTGCCATAGGAAGAAGCCTTACCGACGGCAGGGGGCGCTGCCAGGGGGACACCATAGCGCTACAATGGGATCCTGAGTGTGACATCAGTGCAGCCACTCGGCCATCTATAAAGTTATCACCGAGTAATCACAGGAAACACGGCCACCGAGCGAGAAACCGCCACCCTGCCTGCCGGAGGCGCTTGGACTGTATCGCCCCTATAAACCGAGTGACCGTCTGCCGTGTAACCAGGCAGTGGTGCTTCTAGGATCGATCGCCTGTTTGCAGGGAGCGAGGACATCTTTGGCGCGCTCCACTGTTTAGTCCTGCTGTCGTGGGATGGCTGATGCGTTTATGCGCCCAGCGGTCATCCTATGTAACGGTACCGTAAGACCAGGTTCCCACGGGCAGAAGCCTCACAGAATGTCCACAGCGGGACCCCACCGAAATTCCCCAAGATTTCTGCAGCAAAAGGTTGCTTCCAAACCCACGACATTGGGCACGGGTATTAGGCGGCTCTATTCCGCTGCGGAAACGTCTCTCCGCTGAGAGAAGCGCGCCGCAGCGCTAACTGGGACAATTGGCTTGTCACGGAATGCATGCGTAAAGTCTGCCCGATGTGACCCCAGCCCAAAGGGGTTATCCAGGCAGCGCCCGCCGCGATACACGGGTGGGGAAGCTGCTGCTCCAACCCCTCTGTAGTGGCTGGCGCTTGTAACTGCAGGCTGGGGTCCATTGATTTCAGTGAGAGCTGCGCCGGCTGCTACACAGGGGGCGGAGCAGTGCTTCCTGGATAACCCCTTACCTATATCCAGTATATCGCCGTTTCCCCCTATATACAGGATGTCAGCTGCACCCTCATATACAGGCCACCTGCACCGCCACCCTATATACAGGATGTCAGCTGCACCCTCATATACAGGCCACCTACACCGCCACCCTATATACAGGATGTCAGCTGCACCCTCATATACAGGGCACCTGCACCGCCACCCTATATACAGGACGTCAGCTGCACCCTCATATACAGGCCACCTGCACCGCCACCCTATATACAGGACGTCAGCTGCACCCTCATGTACAGGGCACCTGCACCACCACCCTATATACAGGACGTCAGCTGCACCCTCATATACAGGGCACCTGCACCGCCACCCTATATACAGGATGTCAGCTGCACCCTCATATACAGGGCACCTGCACCGCCACCCTATATACAGAATGTCAGCTGCACCCTCATATACAGGGCACCTGCACCGCCACCCTATATACAGAATGTCAGCTGCACCCTCATATACAGGGCACTTGCACTGCCACCCCCCTATATACAGAATGTCAGCTGCACCCTCATATACAGGGCACCTGCACTGCCACCCCCCTATATACAGTATGTCAGCTGCACCCTCATATACAGGGCACCTGCACTGCCACCCCCCTATGTACAGTATGTCAGCTACACCCTCATATGCAGGGCACCTGCACAGCCGCCCCCCTATATACAGGATGTCAGCTGCACCCTCATATACAGGGCACTTGCACTGCCACCCCCCTATATACAGGATGTCAGCTGCACCCTCATATACAGGGCACTTGCACTGCCACCCCCCATATACAGGATGTCAGCTACACCCTCATATACAGGGCACTTGCACTGCCACCCCCCTATATACAGGATGTCAGTTGCACTCTCATATATAGGGCACCTGCACTGTCCCCCCCCTATGTACAGTATGTCAGCTACACCCTCATATGCAGGGCACCTGCACCGCCGCCCCCCTGTGCTAGATCATATTTTCTCCAGCAGGCTTCGGGGTATTTCTGTAGCTTCCAAATTGTATAGTGTGCACACATCATCGACCAGATCAGACACAAGCTATCAGTCTCATATCCAAAATGGCTCTCTGGGCAGAAACACCCAGACAGCCCCTTTTATTGTAAAGCATAACACCTGCCCTTTAATGGGCGTGCAACAGATTACATCAGTAACATATAGGATTCTCATTTGTCGGATCATATAGAACCCCCCCCTCCTTCCTGCCCACCTTCTCTCAACTCCAATGTATAAGCAAGTCTTTGTCTTACAAACATGTGCTCAAAACTGAAACTGAAAGTAAGTATCTCTTTGTTGAAGAAGATTCTGTGGGGGGGATGGGGAAGGACTGGGAAAACACTCAAGATGAACACAAGCAATAACATATAACACTGTGACTTTAACTCTTTCCTTATGCAGCAGAGTTCCACATTAGGCTGAAGTCACAAAACACATATCTTTTCACCATGCCATTGTCCAACAATTACTATTATGAAATTATGCAGTCATTAGCCTCTAAGAGTTAAAGTCACTACAGCTGCGTAATACATCTAGTTTAGTACAAATCAATAGACATTTTACACTGACTAATCATCATGTCTATCACACCCCTATATACAGGATGTCATATACACCCTCATATACAGGGCACTTGCACTACCACCCCCTATATACAGGATGTTAGCTGCACTCTCATATACAGGGCACCTGCACTGCCACCCCCTTATATACAGGATGTCAGCTACACCCTCATATACAGGGCACCTGCACTGCCACCCCCCTATATACAGGATGTCAGCTACACCCTCATATACAGGGCACCTGCACTGCCACCCCCCTATATACAGGATGTCAGCTACACCCTCATATACAGGGCACCTGCACTGCCACCCCCCTATATACAGGATGTCAGCTGCACCCTCATATACAGTGCACCTGCACTGCCACCCCCCTATATACAGGATGTCAGCTGCACCCTCATATACAGGGCACCTGCACTGCCACCCCCCTATATACAGGATGTCAGCTGCACCCTCATATACAGGGCACCTGCACTGCCACCCCCCTATATACAGGATGTCAGCTGCACCCTCATATACAGGGCACCTGCACTGCCACCCCCTATATACAGGATGTCAGCTACACCCTCATATACAGGGCACTTGCACTGCCACCCCCCTATATACAGGATGTCAGCTGCACCCTCATATACAGGGCACCTGCACTGCCACCCCCCTATATACAGGATGTCAGCTACACCCTCATATACAGGGCACTTGCACTGCCACCCCCCTATATACAGGATGTCAGCTGCACCCTCATATACAGGGCACCTGCACTGCCATCCCCCTATATACAGGATGTCAGCTGCACCCTCATATACAGGGCACCTGCACTGCCACCCCCCTATATACAGGATGTCAGCTGCACCCTCATATACAGGGCACTTGCACTGCCACCCCCCTATATACAGGATGTCAGCTGCACCCTCATATACAGGGCACCTGCACTGCCACCCCCCTATATACAGGATGTCAGCTGCACCCTCATATACAGGGCACCTGCACTGCCACCCCCCTATATACAGGATGTCAGCTACACCCTCATATACAGGGCACTTGCACTGCCACCCCCCTATATACAGGATGTCAGCTGCACCCTCATATACAGGGCACCTGCACCGCCACCCTATATACAGGACGTCAGCTGCACCCTCATATACAGGCCACCTGCACCGCCACCCTATATACAGGACGTCAGCTGCACCCTCATGTACAGGGCACCTGCACCACCACCCTATATACAGGACGTCAGCTGCACCCTCATATACAGGGCACCTGCACCGCCACCCTATATACAGGATGTCAGCTGCACCCTCATATACAGGGCACCTGCACCGCCACCCTATATACAGAATGTCAGCTGCACCCTCATATACAGGGCACCTGCACCGCCACCCTATATACAGAATGTCAGCTGCACCCTCATATACAGGGCACTTGCACTGCCACCCCCCTATATACAGAATGTCAGCTGCACCCTCATATACAGGGCACCTGCACTGCCACCCCCCTATATACAGTATGTCAGCTGCACCCTCATATACAGGGCACCTGCACTGCCACCCCCCTATGTACAGTATGTCAGCTACACCCTCATATGCAGGGCACCTGCACAGCCGCCCCCCTATATACAGGATGTCAGCTGCACCCTCATATACAGGGCACTTGCACTGCCACCCCCCTATATACAGGATGTCAGCTGCACCCTCATATACAGGGCACTTGCACTGCCACCCCCCATATACAGGATGTCAGCTACACCCTCATATACAGGGCACTTGCACTGCCACCCCCCTATATACAGGATGTCAGTTGCACTCTCATATATAGGGCACCTGCACTGTCCCCCCCCTATGTACAGTATGTCAGCTACACCCTCATATGCAGGGCACCTGCACCGCCGCCCCCCTGTGCTAGATCATATTTTCTCCAGCAGGCTTCGGGGTATTTCTGTAGCTTCCAAATTGTATAGTGTGCACACATCATCGACCAGATCAGACACAAGCTATCAGTCTCATATCCAAAATGGCTCTCTGGGCAGAAACACCCAGACAGCCCCTTTTATTGTAAAGCATAACACCTGCCCTTTAATGGGCGTGCAACAGATTACATCAGTAACATATAGGATTCTCATTTGTCGGATCATATAGAACCCCCCCCTCCTTCCTGCCCACCTTCTCTCAACTCCAATGTATAAGCAAGTCTTTGTCTTACAAACATGTGCTCAAAACTGAAACTGAAAGTAAGTATCTCTTTGTTGAAGAAGATTCTGTGGGGGGGATGGGGAAGGACTGGGAAAACACTCAAGATGAACACAAGCAATAACATATAACACTGTGACTTTAACTCTTTCCTTATGCAGCAGAGTTCCACATTAGGCTGAAGTCACAAAACACATATCTTTTCACCATGCCATTGTCCAACAATTACTATTATGAAATTATGCAGTCATTAGCCTCTAAGAGTTAAAGTCACTACAGCTGCGTAATACATCTAGTTTAGTACAAATCAATAGACATTTTACACTGACTAATCATCATGTCTATCACACCCCTATATACAGGATGTCATATACACCCTCATATACAGGGCACTTGCACTACCACCCCCTATATACAGGATGTTAGCTGCACTCTCATATACAGGGCACCTGCACTGCCACCCCCTTATATACAGGATGTCAGCTACACCCTCATATACAGGGCACCTGCACTGCCACCCCCCTATATACAGGATGTCAGCTACACCCTCATATACAGGGCACCTGCACTGCCACCCCCCTATATACAGGATGTCAGCTACACCCTCATATACAGGGCACCTGCACTGCCACCCCCCTATATACAGGATGTCAGCTGCACCCTCATATACAGTGCACCTGCACTGCCACCCCCCTATATACAGGATGTCAGCTGCACCCTCATATACAGGGCACCTGCACTGCCACCCCCCTATATACAGGATGTCAGCTGCACCCTCATATACAGGGCACCTGCACTGCCACCCCCCTATATACAGGATGTCAGCTGCACCCTCATATACAGGGCACCTGCACTGCCACCCCCTATATACAGGATGTCAGCTACACCCTCATATACAGGGCACTTGCACTGCCACCCCCCTATATACAGGATGTCAGCTGCACCCTCATATACAGGGCACCTGCACTGCCACCCCCCTATATACAGGATGTCAGCTACACCCTCATATACAGGGCACTTGCACTGCCACCCCCCTATATACAGGATGTCAGCTGCACCCTCATATACAGGGCACCTGCACTGCCATCCCCCTATATACAGGATGTCAGCTGCACCCTCATATACAGGGCACCTGCACTGCCACCCCCCTATATACAGGATGTCAGCTGCACCCTCATATACAGGGCACTTGCACTGCCACCCCCCTATATACAGGATGTCAGCTGCACCCTCATATACAGGGCACCTGCACTGCCACCCCCCTATATACAGGATGTCAGCTGCACCCTCATATACAGGGCACCTGCACTGCCACCCCCCTATATACAGGATGTCAGCTACACCCTCATATACAGGGCACTTGCACTGCCACCCCCCTATATACAGGATGTCAGCTGCACCCTCATATACAGGGCACCTGCACTGCCACCCCCCCTATATACAGGATGTCAGCTGCACTGCCACCCCCCTATATACAGGATGTCAGCTGCACCCCCATATACAGGACCTCCCCGCACATAGCATCATACAGACAAGAAAATCAGTGCGGTGCCAATGTCTATCCAGCCAGTATTATAGGGGTCTTGGCAGCGCTCTCGTCTATCCCTTATCTACCCAGGCATGAGAAAACAAAGGATCCACATTGAAGTGCTGCCTGGATCTGGATTACTTTGTGTAGGCCGGGGTCACATCTGCATCAGAACCTCCGGGCGGAAGAGTAAGCCGGCCAGCTGGATGCGAAGCCGGCGGACCCCATTACAGTCTATTGGGGCCTTAGAGACAGAACCTTTCTGCCACAAGGGTTCCCCTTTGCTCCTCCCTCAACGGAGCAGGAAAGTCATATCCCCAGCACAGATGTGGAAGAACCCTCAGGCCATCAGAGCGTATAGCTCCTATATATGCAGCTGTACGCTATATGTTCACAGATGCCCATAGTTTAAAACAAGGAACAGTATAGCTTGATGATCTCGTATTGGAATACCATTGAACAAAGATGCCAGTTGTGGAATCAAGTAGGAACTCTTCAATTGTCGATCCAGGGATTATTCTGACTGCCATTATGGAGTCGGGAAGTAATTCCCCCCCCCAAAATGGGGTAAATTGACTTCTGCCTCATTGCTTGTTTTTTTTGCCTTCCTCTGGATCAACAAGGGGATGGAAACAGGCTGAACTAAACGGATATTTGTCTTTATCAGCCTAACCTACTATGTTACTATGATGCAAACAGGACAATGGTTTTGCATCCATCCGCTTGGATAATAATAATCTTTATTTGTATAGCACCAACATATTCCGCAGCGCTTACATAGACAGGGGAATACAGAATGACAAAAGTACAAAAATTACAGAACCTCGGTTACATAGTAATCAGTTGATGGAAAAAAAAGGGGTGAGGGTCCTGCTCCAACGAGCTTACATACTACAGGTAATGGGGTGATACAGAAGGTAAAGAGCTGGAGATGTGCACTGTATGGCGAGGTGGAGAGTGAGGGGTGATATACACAGACAATGGTCAGACATTTAGCCTTGTGACGGCAGAAACGGTATGACTGCAGGAGCGGTTTATGATGGCTGGCAGGGATTGCAGTCAGTAGGTCAGGGAGCATGTTATCAGGCGGAGTATAGAGGGGTTTGTTTAGGGAATGCGGTATGCCTCCCTGAAGAGGTGCGTTTTTAGAGCACGCCTGCTCGGGTAGCCTTTGGTAGTACGTTCCAGAAGAAATGTGCTGCTCTGGAGAAGTCCTGGATACTTGTCGCATGTACATTGGGAGATGTAGTGTGAACGGAGCCTTGTCTTACTTCTTTCCCAATCGGCTTTGAAAGTTTATTTTTTACACAGGGGATAACAAACCACTTTTTCTTTTTCAGTTTCAAGATCCGCAGAACATGAACCTCCATAGAACTGCTGTGTAAGGTAGAGAATCGTTTTCTCTTCTTGTCTTTGTTTTAGAGGCTTTTCCCAGCTGAAGGTTATCCATTATGACCATTATAAAGCAGCGATCCTCTCATTGATGATACCGCACAGGATGAAGAACGGCAGGAGCAAAGTTTCTAGAAAAATATTGGACCTCACCCTGAAAATCCTCTGTCTGCTGACTGGAGAGGTCAGATCATATACTTTATTATAACATGAGTGGAGAGGCGAGAGGCTCTGGGAAGGTACATAGGGGTATTTATCAAGGCCTTTCTCTCCCCACAGGATTATATAGTAGTGAAGAAGACATCTGGTGAATGTGGGACTCCTAGCAGCCACTCCCAAGTGTCCGAAGAATGGAGCCGGACCCGGAGCCCCATCGTGGAGCCTCCACCGCATTTACTGACACATGAGAGGAACAATGATCAGGAGATCCTGGATCTCACCAACAAGATCATTGAGCTCCTGACTGGAGAGGTGAGGAGTGCTGGAACATTATATAGTAAAGTAAGCAATAATAGAGCACATCTGACAGTAAAAATGATGTGTTTTAGGCAGCTCTCACACGTTTTCAGAAAATGCTGCTCGAAATCACAGCATTTTCACCACGATTTTGAGCTACATTTTTGAACACATTGTACAGCGCTTTTTAACACACCCATCATTGTGATGGGTGATGAAGTGCGTTAAAAAATGCAAAATCACACAAAAATAGAACAGACAGCGCTGGAAAATTGCGACATTAGAAACAACGAGTTCAAGTGCAGGTCTGTAAAGCCCCGCGCTAATCGCGGTAAAAAGTAGTGAGTGTGAGAGCGGCCTTAGATACGTTCATGCACAGTCTTTGTTATGTCCCATAAAGGACAAGCCTTCTTGGGAAATGGCTGAGGCCTGAATGTGACACTAACATTATGATGTAAAGTAAGCCAACTAACTTACTTACTTTGCCCCATCAATAGGCAAAATCTGGTTGCAGAATTCTGTGGTGAATTCTGCCGTGTGAATATACCCTTATAGACAGTAAATCTGCCCCAGTGTGTCTGGATGAGGACTGTCTTTCTATGTTAGAAAACAGTAAAGCATCAGGCATCGAGCATAGCAAATGTCCTGTAAAAAATGGCAGTACTAAATGCAAAAGTCCTCCAAATGGGTCATTCCTTATCCATTATGCAATAGCAAGAAATGAAGAAGAATTAGGAGGCAGGATTTATGAATTGGCTGAGCCACGGCATTGAGTGTCGAATTCATAAATCCCGTCTCCACAATGCAATGGCTGTGATTGGTTCTTCGACCGCTGCTCAGCCAATTAATGCAGCACTGGATGCACCAATCACAGCCATCACATTGGTTCATTAAGCACTGCATTGACTGGCTAAGCAGCGCTCAAGAACCAATCAGAGCCATTGCTACCTGGAGCTGGGATTTAAAATTCCCGTAATCAGGAAGTGATCTTCTGTGGGCGGACAAGGACTGTAGGAAGCCTATCGGAGCTCCGGAGAGCAGCGGGAGAGACCCAGACCGAGCCTGCTAGGTAAGTATAATAAGACATGCCCTTAAAATAAGACCTAGGGCCTCTTTTGGGGCAAAAATGAATATAAGACAGGTTTTTATTTTCAGGAAAACATGGTAGTTCTCTGTATTCCGAGGATTAATTAGTGGAAAACCAGGATTACTTATTGGATTACCAGGTAGATGGAGAGCTGTTTAGATTCGTTGTTCAGCATCAGTTCAGAATAGCGCTGTCACATAATTGTTAATTTGCCTCACATATGTTGCCTATAAAGTGCTGTAGACATTTGCTGAGCTCTGTCATTGGCTGCAGCAGCCTGTGGCATCCCACACACAGGCTGCAGCAGCCTGTGGCATCCCATACACAGGCTGCAGCAGGCTGTAAACAACACGTCACAGTGGAGACTCAGAGCTGCTGGCTGGGCATGAGCTGGGAGAGATAAGTATGTGCTTCTTAACTATTTTTTACACAAGGGGGACCTGATTTTAAAGAAAATTATCTTGTAATATTTGTTCATTTATTTTTTCTACCTAAAGATATTTTATTCTGCTGTATATTTCCAAATTTCTGTTAATTTGTTACCCCATATTTTAATAGGAAGAAGATCTGCTTGATATTAAAGTTAAAGTTATAGAGGAAGAAGAAGAGGAGGAGGACACATATATGATAGGTGATCAGCAATGTAAAGAAGAGGAAATTCCCATAGAGATCAGCCCTGGTAAGTAATGAGACGCCTGAATTCTGTTATCCACTCTCCTCTGTCAGTACAGACTAAGACTACCTGCACACAGAGGGATTTGCATTGTGTAATCCGGAGTGGACGACTGCCTCTAGATTTCGCAGCAAATACTGCCCATAACATGTCATTGAAAATCGCTTTTTCCTGCACACGAGCAGAAATCAATTGCGATTTTCCGCTTGCGGAGGAAAAAAATCGCAGCATATTCTATTTTTCCGCAGATTCCGCCCGGATGGCTTCCATTGAAGTCAATGGAAGCTGTCTGATCCACAGCCCGGCCGCAGTGACATTGTGGTCGCCTAGCAATGACACGGGAAAAGCAGTGGTTTAAAAAAAATAAATAAAATTTACTGCGCATGTCTGACGGCTCGGACATCTGCATTACAGAGAAAATATCAGAAAGGCAGGTGCATGCAGATGCCGGCTGGGCATAGGGTTAGATTCCGCTGCGGGATTTTGCCAGCGGAATCTGACCCACCTGTGTGCAGCCAGCCTTAAAAGAAGAGTGATGAGTTAAAATCATCCAGTGTTTCTCATTCTCTTAGTTTATTCATTCTCTTTCTAGTACATTAAACTCAGTAGAAGAGACTTTTTAGTCAGTAGAGTTTGGTTTCTACCAGTCGCTCCCACAGTCACCAGATCTCAATTCATTGCTGTTGAATAGAAAATTCACAGCATAAATGTGTAGCTGACAGACCTGTAGCATTTAGATAATATTATGGTGAGATTAGGTGCTTTTAGACGGAATGATCATTCAAAAAATTGTTCAAACTAGCGAAAGTGGACGATAATCGTTCGGTCTAAACACGAATTAACGACGATGGAGAATCAGTCAGTTTTTGTTCGTCATTCATTTTATGCATATATAAAACCATCGTTGGCTCGTTCACTACTCATTCAGTCCCTCTCATTCACTAATACAGTGAGCTCGAAAGACTGAATTATTCTCGTTTGAATGAGCCAACAATGTATCTGCCTGACTAAACAGGCGGCCCAAGAGAACGAGCTGGTGGTGGCGTCACTTGCCCGTTCAAACAAGAATACCCTCGTCTAAAAGGAAGAATGTCTTGTTGAATACAAATCACACAGAATGAATGCTGCTCTGGAGGTAATAGTGGAGTCCTACCCAGTACTACCGTAGAAAGATAGAGTTAAAAAATATACGGTGTGCATATATGGCATACATGTACTGTTTACTAATACCCACATCATTATTTAATAGTCCATCCAATATGTACAGGGGAAAGGAAAACTCTTAATTCAGTGCATGGATATCCGTAATCCTGCGTTTCAGAAGATATATAATTCTATTCATTTATTTTCAGCAGACAACAACAGGAAGATCTTAGAGGAACATCATATAGATACGCAGAATTATCCAAGGGAGAATCCCATTGCCAAGAATAAATGTTCAGGACTTCACTTTGCAAATCTGTCATATGATTGTTCTTATAACGAGGGATCCTCGGATAAATCACATATTCCACAAGATCCAGATCAGTTTTCTAAATCTGGGGAATGTTTTACAGAGGAGTCAGACCTTATTACTCATGAAAGAACGAGTGCAGCAGAAAAGCTATATCTTTGTCCAGAATGTGGGCAGTGCTTTGCCCAAAAGGCGAATCTCATTGCACACCTGAGAATTCATGATGAAAGTCTTAATGGGCTGGGCAGTAGATCTGTTAAAAAGCCATTTAGTTGCTCACAATGTGGAAAACATTTTACCAAGAAGTCTCTTCTCATCGAACATCAGAGAACTCACACAGGGGAGAAGCCATTTCCATGCTTACAATGTGGGAAATGTTTTACCAAGAAGTCAAATCTCGTTAAGCATTGGAGAATTCACACAGGGGAGAAGCCATTTTTATGTTCTGATTGTGGGAGATGTTTTACAAACAAATCAGATCTTGTGAAACATCAGAGAATTCACACAGGGGAGAGGCCATATTCCTGTTCAGTTTGCAGAAAATGTTTTACACAGAAATCAGGCCTTATTGAACATCAGAAAATTCACACAGGGGAGAAGCCGTTTTCATGCTCGCAATGTGGGAAATGTTTTATTCATAAATCAGGTCTTATTGACCATCAAAGAAGCCACACAGGAGAGAGGCCGTTTGCATGTACAGAATGTGGGAAATGTTTTACTCGAAAATCATTTCTTTTTAAACATAAGAAAGGACACTTGGGGGAGAAACCATATCCCTGTTCAGATTGTGGGAAATGTTTTGCCAAGAAGTCGAATCTTGTTCAGCATCAGAGAATTCACACAGGGGAGAAGCCATTTTCATGTCTGGAATGTGGAAAATGTTTCACCCAGAAGTCAGCTCTTGTTGAACATCAACGTATTCATAGAGGGGATAAGCCATTTATATGTTCAGAATGTGGGAAATGTTTTACCCAGAAATCCTACCTCATTAGACATCAGAGAACTCATTGAAGAAGCTGTTCTTATGATCAGGCATATCTGAAAGTTTATATAGAATTTTCTTTTAGCATGACGTTCACAGTTACTTTAGAATATTGATGACATTCTCCCTAATCTCACTTGAGATCCATTCAGAGAACACTACGTGTTATATTTGATTCTTTTTTTAAATTCGTTTTATTTTTGAAACACAGATTTTTTCCGCAGTACAAAATGAAAAAGGATTTGTTAGATACATATCAGATTATACATAGGTGGTACATTGTACTTAGATTGGTAAAGTAAATATTACAATAATTTCTGGGTACGTTTGTTGATAATTTACAACAATAAACTTAACGTTTAACAATCAAAACCAAAACCTGTCTGTGCTGATCATTTGAAATTATGCAGTAAGGCTCCGTGTGTTTGATGATTTGGAAGGGGGGGAGGGGAGGGAGGAAGGGAAAGGGAGTTCAGGGTTAAAAGTTTAGTCTGCAGATAGGGTGGATTGGGTATCTAGCCAAAAAGCCCATATCTCTTGAAATTTGTTTGGGCATCCTCTATTTTGATAAATGATTTTCTCATAGGAGATTACGGTGTTTACCATTTGAATCCAGTGTGGAATTGATGGGGCTTCGGCAGCCATCCATTGTATCGCTATCTCTTTCCGCGCCAGAAATAGCAGCTTTTTAAGAAAAGTACTGGTGTGATATGGCCACACCTCCTCCTCCAGTAAGCCAAATAGGGCTATTTTGGGGTCCAATCCAATACTAAATAGGGGTGGCAATATTGAATTTATGAAATCGGTAATTTTGGACCAGAAGTCATTGACGGGGGGAGGGGGGGGGGGCATGGGGCATTCCCAGATCAGGTGCCAAAATTTTGCTTCCGGTTGGCGGCATCTATGACAGGAGTTTGACGAGGTATTGCCCATTTTATAGAGGCGGCTAGGGGTAAGGTAAGCTTGGTGTATTATGTATAGTTGGATCAATTTGTTATTTACGGCAGTGGAGACCAAGAGATGGGATTTGGTAACGTCCAGCCATTCTTCAGGCGTTAGGGATTGGATAGAAAGTTTCCATTTGTCGTAAACTGGAAGTGGATTAAGGTCCATTTTGGCCGAGAGGAGGTGCGTGTAGAGTGCTGAGATCAGACCTTTGGGCCCTTGTGATTTAAGGATACCTATTGTGGGAAATTTTGATATTCGAGTGGAAGAAGGTGGGAATTGGGAATTTAGTGCATGTCTCAACTGGAAGAATCTAAATAGTTGGAGTTGTGGGGCCTGCAACTTGTCACGCAGCTGGGTAAATGTAAGGAGCGTTCCGTCCGTATATATGTCTGCCAGTGAGTGTACCCCTTGGGATATCCAGTATTGGGGATCTGGGACCAAGTGCAAAGCTACTAAGCCCGGGTTGTTTCACAGAGGGAGTTCGGACACTACATCTTTATATCGCTGAAGGGTTTTTGCCTCCCTCCACATGCTTAGGGCGAGTCCATGAAGTGGCGTTAGATCGGGGGAATTTGTGGATTCTGGGAATTCTAGGTAGCTCAATAAGTTGTTTTCTTTTACTTGCTTTGACAGGTATTGATCTGCTATTGGCATCTCTCGGTCCAGGACCCAGGCTCGGATGTTTCGTAACTGACCTGCTAGATAATAAAGCTGTAGGTCCGTAAGGGCCATTCCAGCTTGTTCTTTAGGCCTTTATAGTGTTAAAAGGCTTAATTTCGAGCGTAAAGAGTTCCATATAAATGATGTGATAAGGGAGCTAAAGGTTTGGAAAGTGCGTTTGGGGACGCTCACTGGCATATGTTGCAGCATGTACAGACACTTTGGTTGAATAGCTTTTAATCAGGTTTATACGTCCTGCTACCAATAACGGCAACTTAGACCATCGTTTAAGCTTATACTTTATATTTTTTAGCAGTGGGTCAATATTGTCCTCTATGGCGTTATCATGGTCTTGGGACATAAACATCCCCAGGTATTTGAATGTAGTAACCACTTTCAGCCCATACCTAGAGACACAGGGATCATTTTCCGGGGTAGGGTCTGTATATAGGATTGTAGATTTGGACCAGTTGACGTACAGTCCAGATAAATGGGAGAATCTGTCTATGTGGACCATGGCTTGGGAAAAAGAGTTTATTGGGTCTGATAGAAATAGGATTGTGTCATCTGCATATAGCCCTACTTTACTCTCAAGGTCCCCCCCATCTGATTCCAGTTACACTGGGGGTACATCTCAGATGGATCGCCAAAGCTTCAATGGCTATAGCAAATAGGGCCGGGGATAGCGGGCATCCCTGTCGGGTGCCCCTTGCGAGTTGGAACTCAGCCGACGGGATACCGTTTACTATCACATTTGCACTTGGAGATTTATATATGGTTTTAATCCATTGTCGAAATTTGGGGCCAAACCCAAATTGGACCAGACGGGCTTCCAAAAATACCCACTCCAGGGAGTCAAAGGCATTCATCATGTCTAGGGAGACCAGGGCCCATGACATGTTATTTTGCCTGCCTAGTTGGATTGCTGCTTGGACTCTGCGAATATTGATAGTTGTGGATTTCCCTGGCATGAAACTGGTCTGGTCAGGATGTATGATGGATAGAATTACCTGGTTCAGTCTGGTGGCTAAGATTTTTGTCAGGATTTTATAGTCTGCATTTACCAGTGAAATGGGGCGATAGGAGCCACAATCCGTAGGATCTTTATCTGGTTTCAATATGACTACGATGGAGGCCTTATAGAAGGAGGGTGGGAGTGCTTTATCTAATTGGGCCTGCTGTAGTGTCTCATATAGTTGTGCGGCTAATTGTTCGCTGTATTTGCGATATACCTCTATTGGGAGGCCGTCTGGGCCAGGGGATTTGTTGAGTGCCATTTCTTGGATTGTTTGTTTGATTTCGACCAGGGTGATTGGAGCCTCCAGGAGCTCTGTCTGCTCTGTGGAGAGTGTTGGGAAAGTCAGGTCTTGTAAGTAGTTTAGTATGTCTGCTGTAGTGTCGCTTGTGGGAGAGCTATATAAATTAGCATAGAATTCCTTGAAACAGTTTGTAATAGATAGGGCATCAGTCAGCTCTACGCCGTGTTGGTTTTTAATCTTGAGGATCGTATTAGTTTGATTTTCGCGTTCGATTAGGTTGGCAAGTAAATGGCTGGATTGATTTCCCAGTTCGAAATAATATTGTTTAGCGAGGAATAGTTTACGCTTGGTCTTAGCGTGTATATGTTGTTTATAAAGGCAGAAGAGGCTGAGCCAATCTGTTTTATTAGCATCTGTAGGGTCAGAAATGTATAGCTTTTCAGCGTCAGATGTCTGAGTTTCCAGTTCTCTGTCAGTCTGGGATGTTGACTTTTTAATATGTGAGATAGCGGATTTAAGGCATCCTCTGATATAGGCCTTGAGAGTATCCCATTTTAGGGCTGGGTGGGTGTTGTTACTATGTGCGTCTAAAAATAGGGATATGTGAAAGGGCGTTTGGTCGTCTGATCCGATAAGTTTGAGCCAGAATGGATGCAGTTTCCAAGTGGGCATTATTTTGTATTGGGGGTATTTTAGCGTTAGTAATATTGGGCTATGATCGGATATTCCTCGCGGGCAGTGTGTTATGTTGGAGAGACAGACTGCTAGTTCCATAGAACTAAATATGTGGTCGATTCTCGCCAGGGCGTTGCGCCCGAGAGAGTGGCAAGTGTATTCTAGGGTTTCGGGGTGACGCAACCGCCAGAGATCGACCCATCCAACACTCTCGATCAGTTGCTGCAAGGGGGAGCTAGTGATAGTGGTGGTGTTTAAGGGCATACGAAATCTATCTTTTTTTGGGTTCATTACTTGATTAAAGTCGCCCATGCAGATCACCCCTGCCGCAGGGTATTGGTGTGCGAATGTTATGGCAGATTGCAGGAGATGTAGATTATGAGGGGGATTATAGATACATAGGATAACATACGGTTTAGAGTCTATTTCAGCGTATATGAATATGGATTGGCCTTCAGGGTCTTTGCGGATGTTAATAGGATTCCATCTCAAATGTTTTGTGGATAAGTAATGAGACGTCCCTGGAGGAGGAGGTGTGGAAGGAGTGGGTCACCCACTGAACCCATGGTTTTTTAAGGGTGTCGGCTTTATCTATGGTGAGGTGGGTTTCCTGCAGGCAGACAATATGGGGATTGACTTGCTTAATGTAGGAAAAGACTGCCTTTCGCTTAAGAGCGGTGCCTAGACCCCGCACGTTCCAACTAAGATACGTTAGAGACATTGGTATCTATATAGGCATGGAGCTTAAACAGATTGTCTACACTCGTAGAGTAGAGAAAAGGGAAGGAGATTTGTATATGTTGGGGGGGAGGTCGTATCAGCACAGGTTTGTAACAAAAATTAGTAAGAATCAATTTAAAACCATTTAAACTATCAATCGTTGGCATCTTGCTTAAATTTCAGCGTAGATGTCAAAAACATAAAAAAGGAAGAGAAAAAAATTAGCTACAGTCTGTCCAGAAAGTAGCAGATGTTGTCGGTAGGGGATATCCCTATGGCCTATAGAGGGTCAAATTTGCCAACTAAGTTTTACATATGTTATAAGGATGGCATCAGGCGGAGGAAACCTAAAAGAAAATTTATCCTGCATCGCAGATTCCTATTTTGCCATCTATGGGCCAGGGGGATGTTAGTTTGTATTAATCATGGCTGAGCTCGGGACCTCGCTGCTTGCGTATCAGGATCAAGTATTTCTTGGCGACTCAGGCTACATATCGAGCCATTCCAGGGCTTCAGTGGGAGAGTGCAAAAAAATCACTTTTCCTTGCGCCACAATACGCAGCCGGGCTGGGTACGCCATTGAATCTGGGATGTTCCTGTCCTTGAATTTCCTCTTAACTTCCGTGAAGGTGGCCCTCTGTTTTTGTAGGTCCGCGGAAAAGTCTGGGAATATGGAAATCGTTGCATTATTGTGTTTGAGTGGTCCTCTCAATGTGGCTTGGCGTAGAGCAGCATCTCGGTCCCTGCAATTTAGGATTCTTGCTAGGAATGGGCGCGGGGGGGCACCCGGTTGTGGAAGTTTTGCGGGGACGCGATGTGCTCTTTCTACTGTGAAATGGGTAGAGAAGGTGTCTTCGCCTAGTAGAGATTTCAACCAGTTTTCAGCAAACACTTCGGGTTGGGAGCCTTCTGTTTTTTTCAGGGAGACCTATTATGCGCAGATTATTACGGCACGAGCGGTTTTCTAGGTCGTCTATTTTGGATTGGCAGAATTCTGTTAATCTTGCGACTTTTTTCACTGCTGCGAGAAGTGGACGTAGGGAGTCTTCTGCGTTGGAGATGCGGTCCTCCATCTCTTGCATTCTGCCTCGTATGTTTTGTAGATCCTGCCTCAACAACGTAACGTCCGACTTGACTTCTTCTATTTTGTTAGTAGGGGGGATTTACAAGTATTAATGGCTTCTAGAAGTTGCCGTAAGGTTGGTTCTGGGGCTTGTCCCGTTTCATCCTCAGACTCTCTCGCCTGAGTAGGTTGCACTGTTCGCGGAGTATGATCGGGGGTTTCAGTGCGAGAGAACTCCTTTAATTTTTCGTCTGCAGAGCCGCTTTTAGCACGTGTACTCATGGTGGAGCATATTAGGTGAACGCTCTTGTTTAGAGACATAGATGGTTTCCTTTCTCCGTTTTTTCCTCCCCTTAGCCGTGCAGTGCAAGCGGTATCAAGTGGCGTTGCTTACAGAGGGGATGGGTTGGTGAGTCGGATAGTGTGGAATGTCTATTGCAAAAGTTTAGACGTATAGGTCTGCAGAGTTCTAGAAGCTGTTCAGCGGTAACGATTTCTAGATAGTGAGGGTCCGGTGGGTTGGATAGTCAAGAGGGATCCAGCTAGGGCTTGATCTGGCCACGGTGACAGAGTTAGTTAGTAGTGACGTCTCTAGCTAATGTCTCTGTTGGTTTCGGGCCCTCGGTGTATATAATGTAATTTGAAGGTCCAGGAAAGACTAACGTCCCAAGTGGGCCTTGTTGTTTTGCCGATCCGGCTGGTTGTGGTCTACTTAAGCTTTACGCAGTGTGGCGTCTCTCCCCGTAGAGAGTTGCTGTGTAGTTGTGTTAAGTGATAGAGGGGGTGCTTCCCCGGGATGTAAGGGTGTATTTTCCCCGTGCGTCGCCCGCCCCCGGGTTCACAGCTCTCAGGGTCGGGACCACTGGTCCGGGGTGTTGTCCCCCGCTCCCAACTGAAAACTCACGATTTGTTGCCGGCTCCGCAGGGCCGGGTGTGGGATCGGGACCGTTCAGTTTCGGAGTCCAGCGTATTGCAGGTTGCCACGGTCCGGTGATAGCGGGTGGTTTGAAGTCACCAGGTTGTTGTTGGGCCGGTTAAGCGGCTCACGGTCTTTGGCGGAACTCCGCCGTAAGTGCTTCACGCCAGGGGTGGGATTGTGGGTCGCCCGCCCTTCTGAAGCTGGTTCTGGCTTGGTGGATCACTTTGCAGTCAGCAGAATATGGAGCGCCACGGCCACGCGGCGGCAATGGGTCCCAGGGAGACGAGGTAGTCAGGGACCTCAGGCGAGCCTCGGCCCGCCGGCTAGGTCCTCCGGCGGGTGTTTGGTCCCCGAGTTGGGGGGGGGAGGGCTGCTCCTCTCCACAGGATAGAATCCCGGGGTCGTCTCCTGCTCGGGGTCCGGCGGGGCTCCGCCGCGGATGTGAGTATCTCGCCTCTCCGGAGCTAGTTCTGGGCCAGAGGATCGCTTTGCGGACAGCCCATGGCAGGATGTGGGGCGCCGCAGCCGAGCGACGGCAGAGAGTCCCAGAGCGGCAAGGCGGTCGGGACATTTGGGCGAGCCCCGGCTCGTCGGCCAGATCTCCCGGCAGGCACGCGGCACCAGAGATGGGGGGGCAGGACATTCTTCCCCGCAGGCTAAGTCCTCCGGCGGGTGTTTGGTCCCCGAGTTGGGGGGGCTGCTCCTCTCCACAGGATAGAGTCCCGGGGTCGTCTCCTGCTCGTGGTCCGGCGGGGCTCCGCCGCGGATATTTCGCACCGGGGACGGGAGGGTGAGTATCTCGCCTCTCCGGAGCTAGCTCTGGGCCAGAGGATCGCTTTGCGAGCCGCGCGCGGCAGGATGTGGGGCGCCGCAGCCGAGCGATGGCAGAGAGTCCCGGAGCGGCAAGGCGGTCGGGACGTTCGGGCAAGCCGTTGCTTGTCGGCCAGATCTCCCGGCAGGCACCCGGCACTAGAGATGGGGGTCAGGCCGTTCTTCCTCGCAGGATCGGGTCTAGATCAGGAGTCCTCACCCTGTCCGGCGCGGGCCACCGAGCTCCGCAGCAGCCGGAGGAGTATTGGCGCGGGGTCCGTTGAGCGGCGGGTCTTCGGAGGAGGTCGGTCTGTTCGGGTCCCGGTCTGGCCTGCAGGTAAGATGGGGTAGGGAGGCGGGTACTGCTGGCTCCAGGGGTAAGCGGGAAGGCAGCAGGGCGTTGGCGCGGCTCTGCTTCTGCTCCAGCCCGCGGTCTTTGTAGCGGTGTCAGGGGGACTAAATTATTTCCAGCTGCAGTTTGGTCCCTTCAGTAGGGTTCTAGCGGTCCAGTTGGCTTGTTTAGCAACCTTGGCAGCATTGTAAGGCCAGGATTTTGGAAGGATTTTACATTTTCCCTGGGGAGCTCTTCTCACATGCGACTCTCCATGTCGGTCGCTGGCCCCGCCCCCCGTTATATTTGATTCTTCTCTACAAAGCACAGCTCCATAATCAAAGTATTCTTGTATTCCCGGATAGGCGCTCTCCACCGAGCTCTTTAACTATTTCTGAGAGCACAATCTTGCAGCGTTTTAGCTGTTGTATTATTGTATGTCTACTAAGACAACATTCATTTCCGTTTTCATTGTAAACGCAAGAATCGCAAATGCTGTTTTGATCCCATTACATTAAATTTTTAATTAAAAGATGGTGGACATGCATTGATTTGATGACTATTATGTGATACTCTGTATGGGTTAGTGAAGTGAGCGCTGCTCTTGCTCGTGTATCGGAATGGTTTGACAGAATGACGGTTGTGTTCTGGGTTTTTTGAGTGTAGTCTGCCATTGGCTTTTAATATGGTAAGTTATTAGTTATGGGTATCTTACAAATAATTTTTCATTTCTAGTATAGTATTTGAGGCTATCGCTATCCATTCCTTAGATATATAGCTCTGTTTGTGATGCGGCACAGCAATGTAGACTAAGGGACCTTTTAAACGAGTCGATTCTCATTTGACCGAGCGAATGACATCATGGCTAACTCATTCACTCTCGTGCAGCCTGTTTATACAGGTTAAATGCATCGTTTGCTCCCAAAGGAGCATGCATGGACTTATAATTCTCCTCACTCACCTTCTACGTGTTCTCCTCAAGGAGAGACAATACCCCTTCCGACTCACATCACAGGCCTCTCACTAGCCAAGCCAAGACTCTACTGCACACTGATGAGGGCTGAAAATCCCGAAACAGCTGTCTGTGTATGGATTCTTGCTTGGTTTTTAATTCCCAATCATTGTTATAAAGGGTTGGACTTTGATTTCCAGTAATGCTGCCATTCAATAGGTGACACTGCAAAGGTATTGTTTCATTTTCTTTATTTACATATATTTTCCAGAGGAGCATGCATGGCCTTCTAAGTCTCCTCCTACACGTTCTAGGTGCCCTCCTCTAGGAAAGATGATACCCCTCTAGAAACAATAACATTACACTACTAGTAATTGGTTTTCCCTCAACCCAAAACAGTACCAGTAAGAGAGATCCGCCATTTTCAGACAGGAACCATCCAGATAACTTAAAGGGGGGAGGGGACAACCCTTATATTCCTCAGTTCATAGCAAGATTCATGGACCTACTGGGAATACCCTATTCAACCGTGTGTGTATATAATTTTAATGTACTGAGCGGAAGATGACAATAATTACGCAGTCTACCACGCAACATGGGAACCATGGTTGACATTTCGCAAATCAGCAGATTTCGATGGATGGCTCTCGAGGGGTGAATTACCCACTCCGTGATAAATCCCTGGAATAGTGAACACACTGAGGCATGAGACGCAACGAGGCTTTCTCTACTTCTCTACCTCCCTACTTTCTCACTTCTCTATTTTTTCTCTTTTCTCCCACCTTCCTCCCCTTCCAGAACTCCTTCCCCGCACTCTTTTCTTTACTTCCCCACCCATCCCGAACAGACCTATTAATACGTTTTTCAAGTTTTCCGGAACCAGCAGACAACACGTCCAGGTGTGAGGGTTTATGTATATATTGCCATATGTTTTTTTTTTTTTTTTATAGATACTTTATTTAACATTTTCAATATATTTTCATACATTCAGTAGTCTGTTGAATAGTTCCTTCTGAGTAAACATGCATTTATATAACTTTGACAGATGTTGCAATATTGGCTTATGTATACTCTAGCCGGTCCAGATTGCATTTCTGTTTGGAACATAAATCTCATTTTCTAATCCGGCTCTGTCTGAACTGTTAATTACAAATAAACTGTACTATGTACCAATTCTAACTGTAACATCTTAATGCGAACTTACATTTATTAGGTAGGAGGGTGGGACGGAGAGGTTGGGAAAGAGGTGGGGCGGAGAGATTGGGGGGTGACAAGGGGGGTATCGCCTATGTCCGTATGTGGTCTCAGAGTTTAGCGAACTCTTCGGTGTTCTGGAATTCCATCCAGTGGTACCAGGTCTTCCTATATTTACTTTGCATACCTCTCATTGTGGCCGTAAGGTCCTCCATCTCCATCAGCCTGTTTACAGAGTTTAGCCACATCCTAACAGTAGGGGGCTCCGTTTGTCTCCACATTCTAGGAACGCAAGTTCTCGCTGCATTGATCAGATGGCGGACCACTGACTTTTTGTAGATAGAGATAGGGATGTCGCAGTGATGCAGGAGGAAGAGGGCCGGTGTTTTGTTTAGGGTGTATGTGGTGAATTTGGATGTGATTCTCCACACTTCCTCCCAGTAGCTCGCCACCTCCGGGCAGTCCCAGAAAATATGTAGTAGTGTCCCCTGTTCTGATCCGCATCTCCAGCATAGTGGGGAGACCGAGGGGAACATCTTATGTAGTTGGGCGGGCACCCTGTACCAGCGTGTCATGATCTTATATCCTGATTCTTGTATTTGACTTGATAGAGAAGTTGTGTGCGTCAGTGTAAATATTCTCTCTCTTTCCTCAGGGCTGAATGTTATGTTTAGGTCTTTCTCCCAATGCTGTATGTATCTGGGGGGTGGGTTTTCTTCTTGTGTGGTTAAGATGTTGTACATTCTTGACAGTGTGTGCCTCGAGGGGCCTTCTTCACAGCATGCAGTCTCAAACTGTGTCTTGGGGCGCATGTAAAGGTTGGGGTGGGGAAGAGATCGAAGGAAGTGTCTCAATTGAAAGCTTTGCCAGAATGTGAACCCCGTTTGGTCTGACTCAACTCCCGGGTCCTCCCCCATCCACCACTGGCCCTCTCTGAGGAAATGGCTTGCCCTGAAGTTTCCCCTCTCTATCCTTTCCTGGTGTGTTTTCCCCTCACTTCCCGGTGGGAAGTCCGGGTTGCCCAGTATCGGGTACATGGGGGAAGGTCCCGGGGACACACCCGCCCCCTCAGAGATCCTTGATAGACTTGTCAGAGTGGGGCCTATAGTTGGGTGATTTGACAGTTCTGCTGTGGCCTGGTTTTTAGTCCATGGGAGTATTACTAGGGGTACCGACGTCGCCGACTGTTCTAGGTCAATCCACTGTTTGGTTCCCCTGTGTCTATGCCAATCTATTATGCGTGCAAGATGTGCTGCCTGATAGTACCGTGGGAAATCCGGCAGTCCCAACCCTCCCTTCTTTTTTGTTCTAGTCAGGATAGTGCGTGATACTCTGGTTGGTTTGGTTGCCCAAATAAATTTCGTCATAAGGGAAAGTAGTTGCTGGAAAAATTGCCTAGGGACGTGTATCGGCAGGGCCTGGAGTAGGTATAGCACTCTTGGTAAGATATTCATCTTAAATATGGCCCCCCTCCCGAACCATGAAAAAAGGCCCTTTGTCCATGTGTTTAGGTCTAGACGTATCTTGTTTATTAGGTTAGGGTAGTTTGCAGGAAACAGTTCTGACACCTTAGGCGTCAGATTGATCCCTAGATAGAGGATTTTTTCTCTCTTCCAGCGGAACGAGAATGCGTCTTCGAGCTCTTCCGCAAGGGTCTGTGGGAGTGAGATATTCATCGCTGCTGACTTCTGGTAATTGATTTTAAAATTTGATAATTTTGTATATTTATCTATTTCTTTTATTAGGTTCGGTAAGGATATTCGCGGCTTCGTAATAAAAAATAAAAGGTCGTCCGCATAGGCTGCTATTTTATATTCTGCGTCTTTTAGGGCTAAACCCCCTATATCTTGGTTGGCACGGATGTGGTTCAGTAGAGGTTCAAGGCATATGACGAAAATCAGTGGCGATAGTGGGCAGCCCTGTCTCGTCCCGTTTGTGATGGGGAAGGGGGACGAGAGCTGGCCGTTCACTCTGACCTCTGCCGTTGGTTTGGAGTACAGACTCGCTAGCCATTGTGTCATGTGGGGTCCCGTCCCAAGTTGTGACAGGGTGGCGAATAGGAAATCCCAATCCACCCTGTCGAATGCCTTTTCCGCATCCGTTGACAGTATACACATCGGGGTGGACCGTTTTTCCGCGAGATGGATCAGGTTTATGGCTTTTATCGTGTTATCTCGGGCTTCTCTTTGTGGGACGAAGCCTACCTGATCCGTGTGTATCAGTCGCTTTAGATATGGGGATATCCGATTTGCTAAAATCTTAGAGAACATCTTTAAGTCCACGTTTAGGAGGGAGATGGGCCTATAGCTCTGGCACTGTGTCAGGTCTTTCCCCTCCTTTGGGATCACCGTTACGTGGGCCCTTAGTGAATCTCTAGGCATTTCGTGTCCTGTTGTCAGTGAGTTATATGCCCTTAGGAAATGGGGTGCTAGGATTCCTATGAATTTTTTGTAGTATGGTGCGGTTAGCCCATCCGGGCCTGGTGCTTTCCCTGTGGGAGTTTCTGATATAACTTTGAATAATTCGTCCTGCGTTATTGGGGCGTCCATTATTTCTATGGCTTCTTGTGTAAATTTGCCTAATTTCGCTTGTTGGATGTACTCCTGTATCCGTTTTTTGCGTGACTCTCTGTCCTGCTCTGATTGGGGGGGGGAGAGGTTGTATAACGTTTGGTAATATTCCTTGAATACCTCTGAGATCTGCTTGGGTATGTGCAATGTCTTGCCTTTAGTGTTAGTGATTTGTGGAATATATGTTCTCTCTCTTGCGTTGCGTAACGCCCGTGCTAGTGTCTTGCTTGGTTTGTTGCCGAATTCGAAGAAGTGCCTTTTGCATTTTAGCAGGTTTATCTTTGCCTGGTCTAGAGTTATTTTGCGGACCTTGTCCCTCAATTGTGCCAGTTCCGCTCCTTGTGCCTTATCTAAAGATGTTTTATGGGCCAGTTCCAGGTTTTGAATACGTTTGAGTAGCTCTTGTAGCTGCGCTCCTTTTTGTTTTTTGATGTGGGCCCCTAGACTGATGAAGGAACCCCGTATGACACACTTATGTGCTTCCCATATCATCATGGGGTTTACTTCCGGGGTGTTATTTTGCTCGAAATAGTCTTGTAGAGTTAGGCTTAACTTCTCTAGTGCTGGTGGGTCGCTTAGCAGGGATTCGTTTAGTCTCCAGTTCCATTCTCTTTTGTGAATATTGGGCATTGCTAACGTGAGAGTGATTAGAGCATGGTCTGAGAATGTGATACTATCTATTTCAGCTGATATGAGCTGTGCCAAGGAGGAGTGGTGTACCAGAAAATAGTCGATTCTGGAGTACACGTTATGTGGCGATGAGAAGAAGGTATAATCCTTCGTGGTCGGGTGTAGGATCCTCCACGCATCAATCAATTGATGTCTGTGTAGGATCTTTTTGAACCTACGGTGTGTGGATGTCGGGAGGGAGCTGCTTCCTCTTGATGTGTCAACCTGTGGGTCTAGTGGCATATTGAAATCCCCCCCCAGTACCAGAGTGCCCTCCCTGAACTCGTCCAGATCCTCCAGGGCCCTCTCCAGGAAGGACGCCTGGTTGGAGTTGGGAGAATACAGGGATGCCAGTGTGACTTGTGTATTTGCGAGCTTACCTTTGACGAATAGGAATCTTCCCCCTGGATCACTGCGAGTCTCCCCATGCTCCCACGGGATGGTGTTGGAGATTAAGATTGACACTCCCTTTGTTTTCGCCTCTGCGTTTGTGCTGTGGTACCCTTTCGGAAATCTCGCGTTCTCGAACCTCGGAGTAGCGTCTGTGCGGAAGTGGGTTTCTTGTATGAAGGCTATCTTTGCCCTTTTTTTCCAGAGGAGATGGAGGATGGAGGACCTTTTTTCAGGAATGTTAAGCCCCTGTGCGTTTATGGAAACCACCAAGAGGTTAGTGTGGTCTGTAGACATATTCGGTTGCCTAGGAGACCTGCAAATCAAAGACAGTTGTTAAAAGCTTATCGTTGGGGGCTTAGGTAGGTGGGGGGCGGGGTAAGGAGGGAAGGGTAGTGAAGAGGTGGTTAGTGAACAAGAGACTCAACAAACACAGGGGGGGGGGTAAAGTATCAATTACTCTATTCTTTCCGATTATCCGGGAGCCTGGGCCCTCGTCCAAATGTGGGCTGGGCCAAGGCTTCCGGAGCCCTAATTGGGGGTACGAAGAAAGGCTCTGGTCGGAGAGAAAGGCCACCGGGCCGTTCTCTGTATTTTTCTCGTCGGTGTGGTCTTCACGGTCTGACGTTTTCGTAGGGTAGTTGTTTCGCTTTGTTGTGGGTGTGAGCTGCTCCGCCGCCGTTTGTCTGACCATGTCTGTGAAGACCCGCTCGTTTGAAAGGATTGTCTCTCTGTTCTCAAAAATGAGGGGTTTGAGATAGTGGGGGTTTCTTCTGTGGAGCCGCCTTGTGTCCTTTAGGGGACTATATGGGTGAGGTTTGGTAACATTTTTCTCTCACCACTCCCGTTTGTGTCCGTAGGCGGGTTCTGCGCTTCGGTGTCAGATGGTTATGCATAAGTCCTTTTTCCCTTAAGCTTTTGCGTTGCTGGCGATCATCAAGTGTCGTGGCTGGGGTAAGTTTTCAGTTTCTGGTAGTAGCGTAGGACCTCTCCTTAGTTGTGTGTCCTCGGAGGGTCTATAGGTAGTGTCCAGTCTGGGATAGGAACTGGGGGCTCTTCCAGGAATGCAAACGCCCCTTCTAGGTCAGATGGTGTTTTGACCGTATATAGACGGCCTCTTTTGCGCAAAATCAGGTGGAAGGGGTGTCCCCATTTGTAAGTTGCGTCTGCTCTGCGTGCTGCGTCTAGAAGGGGTCGGATCAGCCTCCGGCTATTTAGCGTGAATCTGGATACATCTGGTAGGATGGTGATTTCACTTCCCCGGAATCTGACCGAGCCTTGTTCCCAAGCCAAGCGCAGGATCTCCTCCTTTTGTCGGTAGAAGTGTACCCGGCATATGACATCTCTGGGAAAATTCGCGTTCCGTGCTCTCCCCCCTATTAGGCGATGGACTCTATCAAGCTCAATTGTCCTGTCTTCAGGTCTCCGTAGAAGTTTGTTGAATATTGTCGTGACGCAGTCCTGTAGCGCTTCTGGCGGGATGTCTTCTGGGATGCCTCTCAGCTTTAAGTTGTTGCGCCGTCCCCTGTTCTCGACGTCGTCCAGATGTAGGGTTAATTCTTTGATTTGGTTTTGCTGTTTTTCTACTATTTCCGCCAGGTGTTGAACGTCTGTGCTTGGGGCGCCTGTCGTCTGTTCTAGGGTGTTGACCCGTTCCGTTAATTCTTGTACGGAGAGTTTCACCTCTGATATGGCTGATTCATGTTTCTCTTCAATACGCCTCAAATGCGTTTCTAGATCCAGTTTTGTGGGTAGTTCGCACATCATTTTCCATAATGCCTTTAAGGTCTGAGTGTCGTCTGACGGGGGGTCTTGCTGTTTTTGGGTGGTACTGGCTGCCGTTGGTTGATCGTTGCTTGCCGATATGCTGTGCCCCCTGCCCCCTGGGCCATCTGAGTGTGAGGCTGCATTAAGGATGGGGGTGGTGATAGTTGCTCCCTCTGCTCTGCCTTCTATGCCTGTTGCTTGTTGTGGGCATTTTGGGGTTTCTTGACTGGGGTGCTCTCTGCAGCTTTTCCCCTGTCTCTGCATCTCCTGGTGCCCCACCTCTGCTTGCTGGTTCCCTGTTTTCTTGAGGGTGCTCAGTGTGTCCTCCTGAGGCTGTGCTGGGCTGCCCCTGGGAGATCCCCCCGGTACCTGGTGCGTTGTGGAGCTTCCCTTGCCTGGCGGTGGCGTCCGGCTCTCCCTCCCTTCTTTTCCCGCCGGTAGCTGGGCGCCGACTTGTGTGGGGATGTCTGCAGGTACCTCCGCTGTCTGTGCTCCGCTTTTCTTCTTCTCCCCTCTCTGTACCTGCGGCGCGGTCTGCGCTGGCGGCAGGGCTTTCTCAGCGGAGCGCGGGGAGTGCAGCTCCACGTGTCCGCCCGGCGCCATGTTCCCTGCCTTGCGGCCGGTCTCCGCGGCGCCCGCTCCTTGCAGGTACCTGCTTATCGGCGTGCTTGTGGTTGCCGGCGGGTCCCCCTTGCGTCTCGCTCCTCTCATTTTCTTTTTGCCGCCCTGTTTGGAGTCAGTGTACTGATTTTCCGGTGTTAGCGGCGGAGGAGCTCTGTCCCATGCACCTTTACTCCTCCATGCCTAAGCCACGCCCCTGCCATATGTTTTTTATGCCTTTATACCTGTATGCAAGTTCTATTCAATGCTAAAATGAGAAAAACTTAATCTGTCGCCTTACATCGGATATTCCAAAGGCCTTGCAAGGCGAAGACAAAATGTATCTTAAACACCGCAAGGAAGAACCGGATACGAAGGCCGTGTGCTTGGCTGTTTTCCCAGAAGCGCCGTATCTAGATAACGACTGTTCAACTACGTATATAACTTTCACTGTCTCAGGCGGAAATCCGGACTTCACATATATGGTTATGCGGTGAATTTGAGCCAATGAGACCATTACCCATTCGTAGTGATGAGACCAAAGGGTATAAGATCCCATGTAATCTGTAATAAAGTGCGCAGTCATGTCCCCGTGTGAGGAACTATACCAGACCTCCGTGTGTGGTGTCTCTTCTTTACCGCCCGCAGCGGGGCATTGGGGTGGGCCTGATTGGTGCTGTACGCAGAAATTTCCCTGACAAATGGCGCCCAAATGTGGGGCGGTAAAACCGGAGCCGTGCAGCCCAGACCACCCGGATCCACGCCACGGGGAAGCCGTCCTGCTGCAAACCGAGCCTGATCAACTCACAGAACTCCAGGTAAGACCGGCATATATTTATGTTGTGTTTTACGCTGAGAGTCTTGCAGCAGGAGGGACTATCTGTGTTTTGTGACCGGACGGGTTGGGTTAAGAGTTCTACACGGTAACTCGTGGGCTTCGGGTTTGCCGTCACGGACCACTGACCGTGATAAGCGCACCAATCGCCCACCGAGGAACTAGTCTGTAGTCTATTTGTACTTTGAAGTCCGTAGCGTTATAACGATAGTGGAGATTGTTTGTTGTATCTGCAGGATTTTTTTTCTCTTTTCATTTAGTCTCATAAGAGAAGGGACCCTCGGTTGTTTTGCCATATATATAAGGGGCTAACAATTTGATTTAAGAGGGATGCATTTTGTGAGACAGGCTTCATAGGAGAAGGGGCTCTCGGTTGTTTTGCTCTATATATGGGGCTAATGATTTGTTTTCAGAGAGATGCATTCTGTGAGGCTGGTTCCATAGGAGAAGAGACCTTCGGTTGTTTTGCCAGTATATAAGGGGCTGACAATTTGGTTTAAGAAGGATACATTCTATAGAGCATGTTATTATTATTGTTGTTGTTCTAATATGCGTAAGACCTTATTAAAGAAGACGGAACCCCTTTTGGGCCGCCGCCGTGCGGATCAATTGATGGCGGAGAGACAAGGGTCCCAATTTGTAAAATGTAAGAAAACTCCTTCAAAAATGTGTGACAAGGACCCGCACGGTAGATTACAGCATGGTGACTGGGAGGAGGTCTTTAGGACCAAGAAGGGCGCCTTGAAAGACCAAGGTTTGCTAGAAAGTGCTGAAGTGAGAAGCAGAGAGACAGTCCGAGAAAGTTAAGTATGTACACGTATCTGTAAGTGAAATGTTGGAAAGTACAGTAAGTGATCAAGAGTGTGTCGGGAGAGTGTCTACTGAAGGTTACATTGGCAGTTAGGTAGGGAGAGAAGTATGGGGAACAAGCAAAGTCGAGAGGAAAGTTACAAGGCATGTGATTTGTTGGCAGAGAGAGAGGAAAAGGTGTATAATACTAGGTAGATAGATATAGATGTATGTGTGTGTGTATATATATGTATATATGTACAAATGGTTAACTGAGCTTGCTTTTAGTGAGAGAAGGATTGTTTACTTGAAGCTGCAGCTTGTGTCTAGCTTCCAAGGCCAAGCGATAACAGAGACCCAGACAGAGAAGGAAAGGCAGGGGGCTGAAAGATACCCACGCATTCTAAAATATATCAGCATTTAATATAGCATATAATAGCTTCAGTAAATAAGACTTTTTCACATGATTTGTCGGGGATGGCGCTCATTCACGGTCTCATCCCAATAGAATCATGTACTTTGTAGCATTGAGGCACTCACCTCAATGTTTTTCAACTGATGTATGTATGTTTGTCACACTTTTTTTCTGTGTATCTGTGTGTGCTGGTGCACCTTCAAATGTGGGGGTGACGGGGCAGACTTGAGCGCATGGATGGATGAGAGTTAATGCCCAGTGTTCAGGCTGTGATGAATGTAAAATGTGTGATGCAGATATTGACTGGGGATAAAAGTCCCCCCCCCCATGCATAAGACTTTACTTGCTTGTGATGTGGACTGTGGAGTTTGAATGAAGGTGTGAAGATAGACGCAAGCGGACAGTATTGAGGGGGTGGAGCTAGATGATGTAAAAGTGCGTAATGGATCATCCTTCTTTTGTCCACAAAGGAGGGGTGAGAATCTTGAGCGGCCAGTAAAAGTTTTTTTTTTCCTCTCTCAAATTTGATAAGACATTGCAGGCAGGATCAGATTAATAATGAATTTGCTTAAAGGAATATCACATTTCAAATATTAATAGATGTTTGTAGAATATTCTGCCCCGATGTAACTCATGTCTCTGTTATTGGTGCTAACATCTTACAGGCCTTATCTGCATCCATCAATTTTTTTTTCCAATGTTGTACTACCTTGAACCCGGCTACTCTTCTTTCAATTGAGTACCCTGGTTCAAAAGGGGGGGGGGGGGAGGAGAAGGCATAGGTGATCTAGGTATTGCAAATCAGCCATTTTTAAATTTTTTGCAACAAGATTCTGATCTTTTTGAAATATAGTATCAGCATGATTGTCTAGCATTGATGCAACAAGAAAATTTAGGTTTTAAAAAGTTACTGAAAGCCCTTGCTAACAATGCATATTTTGAGTTGTTTTTTATAGATGGTACCAGGGGTGATTGACGACTCCACACTGGATATGCAGTGGTCACACAACAAGATGTCCTAAAAGCAGAAGCTCTGCCTCCGCATGTCTCAGCACAAGAAGCGGAACTGAAGGCCCTCACTGAGGCGTGTAGAGTGGCAGAAGGTAAGACGGCAAACATTTACACTGACTCCCGGTATGCATTTGGCATAGCTCATGATTACGGCCCAACATGGAAGGCCAGACAGTTTTTTACCTCAGCAGGACAGCCAATTAAGAATGCTGCAGTGGTGCAGAGTCTCACGGAGGCCCTACTACTACCCGACAGTGGAAAGCTCACACCAATTCGTACACCGGAGAAACGAGGCAACGCCATCACAGACCACACAGCAAAGGCAGCGGCCCTCAAGCCGTGGAACAAAAGAAGAAAAGAATTTAACAATAACTTTGGACATTGACTAAAAACTTTGGACTTTGATAAAAACTTGGACTTTGATATACTAAGGACTTTACAGTTACAAGCCAGCAAGGAAGAAAAGGAAAAATGGACTAAAAAGGGATGGCGTATGGTGAACAGTCAACAGAACTTGCCTACCACAGTCCCTGTGCCCCATGATGGCCCAGCTGACGCACGGAAAGACGCACCTCTCAAAGCAGCAATGATGTCGACGCTTGAACGAGGACGAGTGGCTCCTGGGTTTTCTGTAGCTGCTGCATCATTTGTCCAATTTTGCATGATCTTTGCCGTAAGCAACAGGGCAGAAGTAAAATTTGCCACATAACACTTGCTGGGGCCACTCTACCCATTTCAGGGATTGCAAATTGGCTACATTCAGCTCCCACTTGTTGGGAAGTATGAATATGTGCTTGTTGTTGTTGTTGATGTTTTTCAGGTTGGAGACCTACTCTGTTACCAAAGTAAATAAGCAGGTAACTGCACAGAAGTTCATAAATGAGGTAATCTGCAGATATGGGGCACCGGAAGTGATTGAGTCAAACAAAGGTACACACTTCACGGGTGAAATAATACAACACATCATGTCTGCTCTGGGTATATTCCAGGTTTTTCACACACCCTACCATGCGCGGAGTAGTGGGAAAGTAGATACAAAAGGCAATGGAGAAAACGGGCAAATCTTGAATTGAGTGTCTTCTATTAGTTTTTTTTTTCTCCAGAGGGTACATGCCACAGTGGCCGAGTTTGGGGAATGAATTTCTTGGTAATTTTGTCATAGGCCTCTCCAAGGAATTGTCAATAACGCATTCTGCAGTCTCTGCTTTTCTCCCAGGTCCTACAGATGAGTGTCACAATCTGAAACCAGGTGACCGGGTCTATGTGAAAATGTTTGAGAGAGAAACCCGGTTTGAAGGTCTTTACCAGATGTTGCTCACCACCCCAACTGCAGTCAAGCTCGAAGGAAAGCCCACTTGGTCCCACACCTCCCACTGCAAAAAGGCCCTGGGTCCCGCAGCACAGAACTCATGATCCTGCATATCCTTTACATGCTATAATGTGGTACAATTCCTCTAACACAAACAAGTAGCCATGTACACCTGTAACTACTGTACACTAGCCCCCATTTCAGGGATTAGAACAAATTAATACAATCAAATGTGCAATATGAAGACTACACTGAGGGTGAGAATCCAACACCACATTGTGCTAAGAGAGAAGTTGACGCTCCAGGTGGTAACTTTGATCCACATGTATACATAGATGCAATAGGAGTGCCAAGGGGGGTGCCAGATGAATTTAATTCTAGAGATCAGGTTAAAGCAGGTTTTGAGTCCTTATTTGCTATTGTCACTGTTAATAATAATGTAGATTGGATGAATTATATATATTACAATCAGCAGAGGTTTGTAAACTACACCAGGGATGCTTTGCAAGGGTTAGCTGACCAGTTAGGGCCCACTGCATCCATGGCGTTCAAAAATAGAGTGGCCCTGGATATGATTTTAGCAGAAAGAGGTGGGGTATGTAACTTCCTGTACGTGTATAATCCCTTTGATCAAAAAGAGTATGAGTAAGGGACTGGACAATGTGACACCAACGTTTCCCTTGTTTGAAAAAGATGAAGAGCCAGTTCAGATAATGCCAACCACGTACGTTACCAGAAGAATAGCGAAATGTACTAGTACTGCGCCTGCCCCGATCTCCTAAGATGGATTGTCAGTGGAATTCCCATTTGCCTAGGGATAGTGCAGAAGACCTTAGGTTCCGGCGAGGGCGCACCCTGAGGGGTGTTAACTTGTACAGATAGAGGGTATGGATGCCCAGAAATGAGCCCAGGGAATCCATGGCCTCCTTCTGAGGTGAGGTAGGGATCCCCCTTCCTAGAAGTAGGGTGTTATGGGCAGTGGGGAAACCCTGACGCAAGGGAGAGGCGACCGAGGAAGAGTGCAAGGTCTGGTGCTTGATCTCCATATTAAGTTTTTAGGGGGGTTTGTGAGGGTTTATGTATATATTGCCATATGTTTTTTATGCCTTTATACCTGTATGCAAGTTCTATTCAATTCTAAAATGAGAAAAACTTAATCTGTCGCCTTACATCAGTTATTCCAAAGGCCTTGCAAGGCGAAGACAAAATGTATCTTAAACACCACAAGGAAGAACCAGATACGAAGGCCGTGTGCTTGGCTGTTTTCCCAGAAGCGCCGTATCTAGATAACGACTGTTCAACTACGTATATAACTTACACTGTCTCAGGCAGAAATCCGGACTTCACATATATGGTTATGTGGTGAATTTGAGCCAATGAGACCATTACCCATTCGTAGTGATGAGACCAAAGGGTATAAGATCCCATGTAATCTGTAATAAAGTGCGCAGTCATGTCCCCGTGTGAGGAACTATACCAGACCTCCGTGTGTGGTGTCTCTTCTTTACCGCCGGCAGCGGGGCATTGGGGTGGGCCTGATTGGTGCTGTACGCAGAAATTTCCCTGACACAGGGATATACCCTGGGCGGGGTGGTCGTCGGTCTTTAGACTATAAACATTGGTAACCAGCGTTACTGTTGGTTTTTCATAAGATAAGAAACAAGAAGCAACGTTAGAAGCCAATAATACCTCACAAAGAGGGTAATATAGAATTTACTACGAGATATTCATTATATAAGACCAGAAGAGCAGTTTATGTTAGTTCAAGTTGATATACTATATGTGATGAAGATACAAAAAAACAGAATCAGTTTGATTTGAACTGACTTTATTGTAAGATGTATATTGCAAAAAACCTTCAATAAAATACTTTTGAGCATAATTTTAATGTACTTAAAGGGGTTTTCCAGGGAAATACCATTGATGACCTATCATCAGGATAGGTCATCAATAGTTGATCGGCCGGGGTCCATCGCTCGGGATCCCGACCGATCAACTGTGCGGACGCATATAACACAGAGGTCGGAGTTATTGCAGCACTGACAGCATGCACCCGCACAACTGATCGGTCGGGGTCCCAAGCGACGGACCATGGCCAATCACGTATTGATGACCTTTCCTGAGGATAGGTCATCAATAGTATTTCAGTGGACAACCCCTTAAGGACATGGCCTATTTTGGGCTTAAGGCTGCAACGATTTTTGCTGGATTTTCATCTCCATTTTCCAAAAGCTTTAACTTTTTTTATTTTTTTATCGACACTGTCGTATGATGACTTGTTTTTTGCGTGGTACATATTACATGATCTGAAAAGCCCTTAGTTTTTAATACCCGCACTTCGAATTCTAGTCCATGAAGTGTAACTTCATTTTGACCTCTTGGAATAGGGGTCCCTGTAGTAACAGATCTGCCCCCCTGTCTGGTAGTACCCATGCTTCTTACTGAGTTGTGAGAACCAGACTCTCTTGGGCCAAAAGTAAACTACCGTGTTTCTTCGAAATGAAGACAGGGTCTTATATTAATATTTGCTCCAAAATATTTTTTTTTTTACACGTATAGCTGCCTGGACTCTATTTAAAAATCATGCTAGGCTTATTTTCAGGGGAAGGTCTTATTTTCAAGGAAAAAGGGTATCAAAATAATTCTGGCCCTTTCTTCCCTGATTTCCCTTACCGCCCTGGGAAGGAGACTCAAAGGTGGAAAGGCATAACATAACTTTCCCAACGTTGTGAGAGCATCCAGTCCCCAGGGGTGATTATGAGGATTCAAAGAAAAGAACTACCATTTCCCTTTTAGACCTGTTGACAAAAAGGTCTATATGATCAAATACTTCCTGATTCAAGGACCATTCTCCTTCACTTAGTGTGTCTGCTCAGTTAGTCCTCCCAAACATTGGTTGACCTATTCAGGAAGAACGCTGATATGGAAAGGACATGATTGCTAACTGTTACTGTGCAATGTACATTAGAGATTGGTTCCTCCTTGTATGTTCACATAGGCTATCACTGTTACACTGTCTGATAAGATCTCTACATCTGTTTTTTAACTAGATCCCCGGATTGGGATGGGACACTTAGAATGGCTCTTGGTTCCCTAGCATTCTGGGATTCTTCCCCTAGGAGGGATCCTAGTCTGCCCTGAAGGATGCAGTGGTCCGAGTGGATTCGCCAACCTAATGGATTGGCATCTATGGTTATTAGAGGATTTTTCCTCACCCACTGTTTTCCTACAGAGAGATTTACCATTGCTGCCCACCACTCCAGGGAGGATTAACCTGTGCAAACAGGCCCAAACAGAAACTTGCATTGGCAAGGAGTAGCGCAGAGATTATTTTTAGTACCCATGTCTCCTTTCCAGCATTTGAGCCATTAATCTAAATTAGAAGGAGCAGGAGCTCCAGTACTTAGTCCGAGTGCAAAGTGCACTGCTCTAGACATCTTGGGATGGACTCTAATCTGTTCTCTAAGAGTTTTGTCCTCACAGAATGGTAGTGTTTGAAGGTCTAACCACCTGCTCAATGCTGTCCTGTATTCATAACTTTAATTGATTTAGTTAGATGTTCAATGACCTAGCTACAGATGTGGCTGCAGTGTAAAGCCCCATTTACACGGGACGATTATCGCTCAGAATGCGCTCAAACGATGTCTTTTGAGTGATAATTGCTGCGTGTTAAAAAAAAAAAAAAAGTGATAAAAGCTACCATCGTTTGCTTTTCGGCCGAACGATGATTTTATGTTGAGTTCAAAATTCATCCTTCGGCCGGGCAGCTGATAGCAAGGACTGCACGCTAAGTTCTCCGCGGGACTGCTGATAACATTGTATTTAGCTGCAATCCCGGGGCAGAACAAAGGGGCTGTATACAGATAACAGACCATCTGCGGTTCTGTGCATACAGCTTGGGAAGGCTCATTAAATGCAATTGAAGCTAATAAGCTACTAATAGGCATTCGTCCCCATTAGCAGCTTATGCAGAATGATCGCTCAAACTGTCATTCTATCTTTTGAATGAATTTTGAGTGATCATCTGCCTGTAAATGGGGCTTTATGCTATAAGTTGCGTTTATACGTAACGATTATGGTTCCAAAAAGTTGTTAAAACGAAAGTGAACAATAATCATTTGGTTTAAATGCTTGCCAGCGACTGAATGACAATCAATCACTTTTCGCTCGTCGTTCAGTTTCAGGCAGCATAAACGTCATCGTTGACTTGTTCACTTCTCGTTGCGTTTGAACTCTCCCCGCTCCGTATTACACACATGAATGGGAAATGAACTATTCTCAATGATGATCTGCCTGTCTAAACGTTCTGCATGAGCATGGCGAGTGGGAGCTGACGTTACCAGCTTGTTCACTTGGGCAAAGGAGCATTATGCATTTCTCGTTGTGTGTAAAGGGGCCATAAAGAAAGAGGTGAATGTTACCATTTCTTGTAAGCTATATATCTGCCCTTCTGTTCACTGGATTCTAAGTCATTGGACAGAAGAGCAGACTGTTTTTTGCAATTTTGGCTGTTGGAACATCAATTTCAGAAGCCCTCTCCCAATTAACCACCTCACTCTCCTCCAAGGAAAATTTTGTTTATGTGCCAGTTTCTTTATGTAAACAGCCCTTTTTTTTTGGATGATCTGGAAATTGAGTATTGTTCTGGGTATTTTGCATCATCCATAGAAGACAAAGACGGAAGCAATTGAGGTTCATCCTCACCAGGAGCTAGCCGGAATCTGTCTTGAAACACACAAGCCATCTGTCCCCTGGACCTCTTCTCTGCCCCTTCTGGTTGTGGCTGACATGGCCAACACAATCATGTCATTTCCGCAATGTTAAAGACTGTCGCTCCCACTTGCTCCATAGCAGGGTTGTGGCATCTAAGAACCTGCTGGGTCCTGATGAACGTCTGTATAAGCCAACCTCTCAGAATGTGTCATCAGCGGAGGGTGGAACTACCCCAGACCGGCCACCCAGACAGCCATCCTGCACGGCAGAAGAGGCCTAAGGCCTCATGTCCACTAGAAAAATAGAATTAGCAAATTTGGGCGTTTTTCCACGGGTGAGATCCGCAGTCAATTGCCCATAGGGAATCATTGACCATCTGCGGTCCATTAAATTGAATTTAACACCCGCAGATGTGATTTTAATTTGATTTGCAAATTTTACGCGCAAAAAAAAAAAAAGCAGCATGCTCCATTTTACTGCGGATCACACGCGGATGGGCTCCATTCAACTCATTGCTTATAATCTCCCGCAAGCAATAAAAAATCAAATTAATGGAGACCCACAGTGCATCCGCTGTGGAAATCTGCGCGGATCGTATTTTTCTAGTGGACATGAGGCTTAAGGGTTACTTTACACAGAATGACTGTCGGGTGCACAGAAGCGATAGTCGATTAGTGAATGGAGGCAGAACGCGGATTTCTTCTAGCTGTGGTCCCCCATTTACTGTGAGCAAGCAGTTGTTGAAAGATGACCGACTGCCCGTTTACACTGAGCGAGAATTCAGGGAGCTGGAACAAAATGCCTAGAGACTACTGAGCAATTTCTCACTCAGCACCTCGTTCGGTCCTGTGTTTACACCAGGCAATTCTCGTTGAAAATGAATCATTTGAGCAATTTTTTTTTGGTTGCTAGTAGAGATGAGCGAGCACCCAAATGCTTGGGTCCGCGTCATTCGAGTCGAACTTTTCGTAAAACTTGAGAGCTCTACTCGAGTAATGAACCCTATTGACTACAATGGGAGACTTGAGCATTTTTGTATGTGGGACGCCGGGTCCCGAGTTTTTTTTTCTTTATTTTTTATTTTTTTACACTGCTGGGTCCTTAAATGGGTTAAGAAGCAACCACATCAGGGATCTCTCCACATACTCAGTGGAGCAGAGAAAGAAGCAAGACTGAACATGTTGCCACCTTGGAACACTTAAGCTACTTTCACACAGGCGACAAAATCGCATGATTTTCTCGCAATACGGCAGTGCCACAAATCACATCTATGTGAAGCCCATGATTTCCAATGGATTCCTTCACATTAGCGATGATTTGTAGGCGGCTACATTGCAAGAAAAAAAATCGCGGCATGCTCTATACATTCTATTGCATTGAATGGTTGTGATTGGTTCATTGAGCGCTGCAGTGATTGGCTCTGCCACGGTGCTTGAAAGCCAATCAGAGCCAGTGCTTCCTGGAGGCTGGGATTTTGAAACCCCTGACCAGGAAGCGCAGTCTAAAGACTACAGATAAGTGTCAGAGCTGCGTAGGAGACGTGCGGTGGAGGGTACTGCACCTCTTAGGTGATGTATTGTTTGTTTTTATGCAGCTAGGGTTTATTTTTGGGGTACGGTTTATAATCCAAGCCCCCCTGAAAATCCTGGCAAAAGAGCGCTACAAAGTCACTATATCGCTGTGAGAAAACACAGTGATATTGCACAGAACACAGATGCGATATTGCTGGAATTTTTCTCTCGGTGATTTCGCTGTCGCCTGTGTGAGAGAGGCCTTACTGAGGTGGACACAGAATAGAAGCAGGTGGTGCTATTCTAGCATTAGGGGGTTGTACCACAATAGAGTTGTATCACCAAAGCAGTGATCAAAGTCTGTTCGGTGGGGGTCTGCTGAGACCCCCACCATTTCCAAGAATAGGGGTGCTGTGCTCCCCTTTGCATCACCAAGGGTTTGCTGAACCCACTAGCAGTGACATTAGATTGGATGGAGTGGCGGTGCGGCTCCAGTCATTGCAATGAAGCTGATGGAAGTATCCAAGTGCAGATACACGACTGTTTCGTCAGCCACATTGACAATGGATGGTGCGGGACTGCGGTATTCAGTCTGCTCCTCACCGCAGGGGGTGCAGAGAGCCCACAGTGAGGAGGAGGAGAAGGGAACATGGAACCCCCATTCTGTGCATTGCTTGGGCTGTGAATGGTAAGATCCCCACCGATCAGACTTTTACCACTTATGACAGATGATAGAAGTCTATTTTCGTACAAACCCATTAATCCTGGAATATTCGGGATAACATTTTTTTTAATGTTTAAAAATTGGTTAACATTTAAAAAATGTTTATAATTATAATTGTGGAATGCATTTAACTATAAACAGTATTTTTAGTGGGACAACCCCTGTAAGACCATGTGAGGGCGCGTTCGCACCTGCGTCAGTGCTTTCCTTCTTTCTGTTCCCTTTTTGGAGCAGAGAAACAAAATTAACCGCTTAGTGACGGAGCTTTTTTGCTTTTTTCAATTTTCGTTTTTTCCTCCTCCCTTTTAAAAAATCGTAACTCCTTTATTTATTTATCGACATCGCTGTATGAGGGCTTGTTTCTTGCGGGACAAGTTGTAGTTTTCAATTGTACTATTTATTATACAATATAATGAACTAAAAACTTTTAAAAAAAGTCTAAGTGGAGAGAAATGGAAAAAAAAACGACATTCCACCATCTTTCGTTGCGTCCTGTTTCTACAGCACACAAACTGCAACAAAAATGACCTGATAACTTTACTCTATGGGTCAGTACGATTACTACGGTACCAAACTTGTATAGTTTTTATTTTGCTGTACTACCTGTATTTTTTTTAAGGATATTTAATAATTTTTTTAAATTATTTTCTGCGTCTATTTTCTGCGCACAATAACTTTTTTTTATTTTTCGTCGACATAGTTGAATGAGGGCTCATTTTGTGCGGTACGTCCTGCAAGCAATTGACTTTTTGATCGCTTTTTATTACATTTTTTTCTTGGAGATAGGGTGACCAAAAAAGTGCCTTTCTGGCGTTCTTTATTTATTTTTTCATACCACGTTCACCGTGCGGGTAAAATAATGCATTAATTTTACGGATACAGTGATACCAAACACATTTTTGGTTTAATATTTTGATTTTTTATTGCAAATATGGCAAACGTTTTTTGTTTTTTTAAAGCTTTAATTACTTTTTTTTTAAAAATAATTAGTAAAACTTTATTGATTTTATTTTTACACTTTCTTTTAGTCCTCCTAGAGGACTACAACCAGCGATGCTTTGATCGCTCCTGCAGCATGACGTAATGCTATAGCATTACGTCATACTGCTTTTTGATAGGCAGTCTATCAAGCTACCCCATGGGTATGGCTTGTTAGGCAGTCTCCCAAGGCAGCCCTGGGGCCTTTCAGAAGGCCCCCGGCTGCCATGACACCTGCACGGCTCCCCCAATCTCACAGCGAGAATTGACAGTGGCATTTAAAGGGTAATAAACAGCTGAAGCCCGCACTGTATGGAGGGAGATAGCGCCGCTATCTCCCTCCATACACGTCCTGCAACAGCAGGACGTAAAAACACTATTGGGCCGTCACTAAGGGGTTAAAATGCAATTAAACATTTTCCCTTTCTCCTCACTGCTTTTAGTTTGCCTCCATTTGTTTGGTTCCCTTTAAAAAAGGAAACCTGTTAAGAAGTTTCACCGTAGTTAAGTACGTTAAACTTATTTAGCATAGCTCTTTATAAATGCATACCTGCCGAATCACTGTTTAAAAAGTTCCCACACCACATGTAAATCATGCAGACCAGGTCGGTAGGCGGGCCACACTGGCGCTCTCACATCTGCAGGTTCTTCCTATAGGTCCGCTCCTCTCTTGATACAACGCCAACAACGCAGCGCAGCCAAATCTCGAGCTTCTGCTGACTGCGAATTCACAAATGAGCGCATCAATGCTGCTCCCAAAAGGGGGAGATGGACCGTAATAATAGAGATAATGTATCTGTTCACATGACCGTGTTGTAAAAGTACAGAATCCGTTACTTTTGTACATCTTTGCTCCTATATTTGCATTCTTTGGCATTATTTTCTGTTAGGCAAATATGGATCCGTATTTGGCCAGTAGAAAATAAAAACAAGAACCGAAAATACGGAGTCAAATAGAGATCAAAAAATGATGAAATCCTGATAACATGTGGATGCAATGTCATTTGTAACACGTCTGTATTACAAGTTGGTATTACGAACATGTTGCAGTATGCTTATGACAGAAGGTCAAAGAAGCTGTAAGGCCTCATGTCAACTGGACAAATAGAATTAGCAAATCCACGCGGGTGTCACGCACGCGTGATCCGCGCCTAGTAGGGATGCATTGGACACCCGCAGGTAAGTAAATACCTGTGGATGTCAATTTTCCCTGCCGCGCGGATCGCACGTGCGTGAAAACACCCGCAGCACGCTCCTTTTCTGCGGGTCTCTAGCTGGCTTCCATAGAAGCTGTCCGGATCCGCGGTACACCCACAGCTGAACTTCTGCTGTCCGGCGCGGGAGCGCGGGAGAGCAGGAGTTAAAAAAAAGAGTGCACAGCGCATACACATCTGCCGGGCAGAAGCAAAGAGATCCGGCCGTGACGGACAGGAACCCGCAGCGTCCGGACAGGTAAGAAAAATCTATTTTGAGGCCTCATGTCCGCGGGAAAGGAGGGACTGCTACGGGATTCTGCATGGAGAATCCGTGCGGGCCCAAATTTCCTAGTGGACGTGAGGACTTAGGGACGGTTTTACCATGATGGTTTGGTACAAAGATAGTATCCTAATGGGTGACGCTCCTGTTACAGAGAATCTAAATCTGAAACTGAGTGGTAACCTGAGCGTCAGCAAGCTGGGGAACATTCATATTAATCTGTAACAATTAGTTTGTGATAATAAGGATTCCATGTTTAAGGCCCATACTATGTGCAACAGGCAAATTGGTTTCGTAACGCCGGTTTCACATCAGCATCGGAGCCTCTGTCACAGATCCAGCTGCAAATACCGGAAGAAACAGCGCTGTAGAAAGTGAACGGACTATAGTCAATGGGGTCCGCCCGGTGCTGATTGGTTTCGTTCAGAGACAGAGCCATTCGGACGCAGGGATTCCCCTTTCCTGCTTCCTGAACGGAGCAGCAAAGCGGAAGCCCGGGCACAGGCGTGAAGCCATCATAAGGACCAATGTCCACGGGCAGATTTTATTTATTGAATCTGTGGGTGTCATCCGCAGCTCTAGTGGCGCATAGAGAAGCATTGGGCATCCCCACTTCATTTAAGGCCTCCTGCACACAAGCAGGTCGTACCTCGCATGCGGGATTCCCATAGTGGAGTTCGACCTGCTGCCCGGCCGGTGACCCCTGCATACCTGTCCAGTGTCTTCTATCAGCTGTGGATGTGCCAGCTGGCGCTCTGTCACGTAAGCACCGGGCGATGACGCTGATCCCGCGATACTTCCGCAGTGCTCACTGCAGAAGTGCCGCAGGATGGATGGCTTCAACTGACTTCCATGGAAGTTGTCTGTGCGTATCCCATATAGAATCGCAGCATGCTGCGATTTCTTCTCCACGAGCGGAAAGTCGGAATTGATTTCCGCTTGTGGAGATTAATTTACGATTTGCCATAGCATGCTGTGGGGCGGTATTTGCCGTGGAGTCCGAAGGCAGACGGCCACCACAGACTCTGCAATGAAAATCTGCCCGTGTGCAAAGGCCTAACTCCTGCAGATTTAATTTTAAATGATTTGCGGATGCTACGTGCAGATAATAAATCGCAGCACGCTCCATTTTATCGTTGATCACGAGCGGATCTGGCTCCATTCATCTCTATGGGAGCTTAGCATCTGTAGTGCATCCGCAAATACATTTAAATACATTTGCTGGATTTGATGGTTAGAAGCAATTAGGGAGTTGGGGTTGCAGATTTTTTATGCACAGTGCATCCACTTACATCCACACAGAAAAAATCTGCAATCCACGATCTCCCACAAGGAAAAAAAAAATCAATTTTAAGATGACCCGCAGTGCATCCACTGTGGGAATCCGCAATGAAACATCCGCGCGTGCCGTGGACGTGAGACTTATGTCCAGGACTCGCAGAACTTCAGGCATGCTCTAAAAACGCACCTCTTCAGGGAGGCATACCGAATTCCCTAAAAAAACCTCTCTGTACTCCGCCTGATAACATGCTCCCTGACCTACTGACTGCAATCCCTGCTAGCCATCATAAACCGCTCCTGCAGTCACACCGTTTCTGCCGTCACACGGCTAAATGTCTGACCATTGTCTATGTGTATAACATCGCTCACACTTCGCCATACCGTGCACATCTCCAGCCCCTTTACCCTCTGTATCACCCCATTACTTGTAGTATGTAAACTCGTTGGAGCAGGACCCTCACCCCTATTGTTTCCATCAACTGATTACTATATGTAACCGTGGTTCTGTAATGTTTGTATTTTGTCTTTCTGTATTCCCCCCTGTCTATGTAAGCGCTGCGGAATATGTTGGCGCTATAGAAATAAAGTTTATTATTATTATTATGTAGATCTGTCATTTGTTTATTATTTCTTTTTTCATTGGTTTCATAATCATGCGTTTTCATTCACACTCGCAACACGCGAAAATCAAGCGATTTTATTGTGCGAAGGCGACCTCAGGTAACAATCATACCATATTTTATTAGTGATCAATGCAGAAATCTGGGTAAGGCTACATTCACACGGGCAAACACGATATTGGGCCCAGATATTGCGCTTGCAAATGTGCGTTTTACACGCCTCGCATCACTTCTGTGAAGTGCGATCCCCAGGCGCTTTTTTTTACGCACACTAGAGGATTGCAAGTGCTTCCCATGGGAAACATCATATCATACAGCATGCGACTACCATGCAATGTCTTTAAAGGCCGCATTGAAAACAATTGGCGATGCGTTCCGAGGAAACATCAAAAGATAGAACATGCAGCGATTTTTTTACTCATGTGAATAACTATTCAGAAGGATGGGGTTCATATTTACGTGGGTTTTGTGCGTCTTGCAACGCAAGATTGTCGCTTGTCTGCATGTAGTCTGAGGCTGTTTTCGCAATTGCATGCGTTACATGCATTCACAGCTGTGCTGCTTACATAGTGCGAACACGTTTACTGCCGCACCGTTAACCACACACAGTCCTACTATGCATGCGCACATCTGCTCTCCGTATATTACACACGCATCTGCTAGGTGTATATCTTGCATGTCCGCCTCCGCTACCTGCACAGTGCAAACACACCGCCCTGCTATGCCTACATTATACACTCACTTCTCTACTGCCTGCACATTACATAATTGTGCTCTAAATCCAAGAAGTTCTGCATAATGAAGCCCAGCGTCTGACCCCTCCCACACATGTGACTAATCACATGTCCATAGTGACATCATCAGTGATGATGACAGAAGAGGAAGTGACTGCAAGGGGGTCAGGGTTCACCCATCACTGCAAGGGAGAGGATGAGTGTAGGGTTACTGCTGCAGTTCCCATCGCAGCCGTAACATCATTGCACCTCCAGACGGTGAGTCGAATGTTGCTGGAGATAATGTATAGAATGGGATTTGAAGATCCACAGATTGGATTGGACCGCAGCCTTCCTAAGTTGTGTGCATATATAGTGTAGAAGTGGAACTACAGATTCCAGCAGCCCCCTTATCCCACAATGAGTATATGTGACCTTATATTAAATCACCACTTGGCAAGCAGTTCTATTTCGTCTTGTAAATTCCAGCAAAATGCCGGGCTGATGGATGGAAATCAAAATTATAGTCAATGGGGGGAGCATTCGGCTAGGGGGTGTCGTTTATCTGCTCTTCGAACAAGGCAGAAAAACAGAATCCTCTAACGCTCATGTGAATGCGACCTTACTTGGACGGTAAACGGAGCGCTCCTATCACGCCATAAAAAGATTGGTGCGGGAGGAAACAACTTAGACTCCATCAGGGCACCATTTGTTTGCAAAATCATATACTTAACAAACTGTAAAAAGTTATGCTGTAATAAATAGTCCATAAGTGAAAGAGTCCTTTCCGGTAACTCCAAAGTACATGGGCTGTATCTATTCAGATGGTACCATAAGGCCCCCTCTCCATGGGCGATGCAAAGTCCCTTGGCAGATCTCTGCCGCGGGAGCCACCGCCCGGAAGCAGGAGCCGCCGCCGATTCTCCGCCGGTCAGCCCTATCTGATAGGCTGACGGTGGAGAATCGGGGCAATTCGCAGCATGCTGCAAATTGCCCGCCGCGAGCGGAGAATCGCAATGACTTTCCATTCGTGGACAGGTGGAAAGCATCGGCTGGCATGATTTGCCAGTGGTTTACCGCCGGCCAAATTACGTCCGTGGACAGGCACCCTGAGGATACCAAAGCAAGATCATGGGGTATACATGAGCAAAGACGGCGCTTCGAATCCAAATAGAATTATCCTTCCACATGTTATTTTTTAAAGTATATGCTTAGTTACCCTCTTTTTGTTTCAATAATGATGCTAAAAGGGTTTTCCAGGGAGAATATCCTCAGGGTAGGTTATTTACAGTTGATCGGCTGGCGTCCATTACACGGGACCCCGACCGATCAGCTGAGCAGGAATACAGTGACGGGAATACAGAGAGGTCGGAGCAGAAGCAGCGGAAGTCTCAGCTGCAACCTCTGTATAGTGGCCAGCATGCATTGATTTCAATGAGAGCTGCACTTGCAGTTACAAGCGCCGGCCACTATACAGAGGTTGGAGCAGAGACTTCCGCTTCAACCTCTATGGACTTGCGGTGCTGTCAGTTGATCAGTCAGGGTCACTAGCGATGGACCCCATCCGATCAACTATTGATAACCTATCCTGAAAAACCCCTTTAATATATTATTGTGATGTCTTTCTAGATTTCTGTCTCTTGACCTCATAGCACAACGTTATAGAATCTCATGGTCTAGTTCTTCTCCAAGTCCAAAGTCTTCTCCCTGACTGATCCATGAAAGATGGACAAACATGGGAACCGCATAACTGAGAGGATATTGAACCTCACCTTGGAGATCCTCTACCTGCTAACTGGAGAGGTGAGGAGTCCTCGGATTTATCACATGACCTCCAACTTCGTTCTGTTAGTAACAGAGGAACATAACTGAAGAGGTGAGGGATTCTGGAAATGTATACAGTTAGATTAATCAAGGTCTCCCTCCATGTACAGGATTATATGGTAGTGAAGAATATATCCGAAAATTGTGTGACGTCCAGCAGCTATCCTGATGTGTCGGAAGGATGGAGGAGGACTCAGAGCCCCATCATGGAGCCTCCACCTCGCTCACTGATACCTGAGAGGACTAATGATAAGAAGATCTTGGATCTCACCAACAAGATCATTGAGCTCCTGAATGGAGAGGTGAGGCTGCTGGGAATGCTGGGACATTATACGATGGGGAATAATATGGCTGTATGATGACCGTATCATTGTGTTGTCAGGTTCCTATAAGGTGTCAGGACGTCACAGTCCATTTCTCCATGGAGGAGTGGGAGTATTTGGAAGGACACAAGGATCTGTACAAGGACATCATGATGGAGGACCACCAGCTCCTCACATCACCGGGTAAGAGGAGACTGTAACTCAAAACTGCTATTTATTTACAACCAATTAGATACCGCCATCATTTGGTTATGGCATACACACATGTATTCAGTCACTGTGTGTGTTTCCTGCAGATGCGTACAGTAAGACAGATCCCGCAGAGAGATGTCCCAGTCCTCTATATTCCCAGGAGAGCCCGGAAGAAATTCACAATGTTCCACTGACTCATCAGGTAGATGAAGCCGAGGCGTAAGACACTTTTTAGAGAGGGGACTCAATATGACAAAGTAATGCTACATGGACGACCTGTTCCACCTGAGAACAGGTCAACTCCAACCAATTGAAGTTTAGACCTTTGATGGTTTCTTCATATGTTCTTTAGAACTCAGTTTGCTAAATTTAGTTGGTAGGGTATTTGTGAAGTAACAATATCAGGTAGGACGTGGCAGATTCGCTGAAAGATGGCCCATGAGACTTATAAACTAAGGTTATAGGACAGGTGACACTGAATCTGGGGATGTGACTTTCATACTCGCCTGCCTCTCCATTCTCTTGCTTGTTTGCTTTCAAAGCTGGCACTTAATTCACTGAGCGAATTTCTTTTAAGGGCCCGCACCCATCACTCCTGGTGAGAGGACAATGTAGGCAATGAAAAGAAGGAGTCTACTCAATGGACGGAGTGGCAGCTTTATGCGTGGACAGCGAAGGAACAGGAAGACGGGAGTATGAAAGTCACATCTCCATTCTCAGCGCCCCCCCCCCCCATCCCGTTATCATGGGCCCATTACCTTAGTTTACGGGGCTCAGAGGACATGACAGGATCTCTTTAACAATGTTTTTTTAAAGGGAAGTTGTAAACCAAAAACTTATTAGGTGGCATCATGATTTGAAGCGACCTTTTCAGCTAAGGTCCTGGTGGAACACAAGTGCCAAACCACTCACTCCTGGCTTTGCAGTGCCTATTTAAATTTTAAGGGAGATACCAACCAGCATTGGGCGGCCTGCATTTTATTGTAATAAACCATTATGGCTGTTTATTTAATTTTTTTATGGTAGCAAATTGACTTTTGACTTGTAGTTTTTTGTTGCACATGTTAATCAGGACAAAGACCCTATTGATATTAAAGCTGAGGCTATGACCAGAGAAGAGACTTATTTGGGTGAAAATCACCAGTTTAAGGAAGAGGAGTTTCCTACAGATATTTACCCAGGTAACAGCTAGTTAATACAGAGAATCGTCACATTATTGTATGTGTTAGGTCATTACCATAGCCCCTCCTAGTGGGAAATGCTGTGATTCTAGAACATTTGTGAATTGCCTAGTCGTACTTGTTGAACTTTGGGTTCTAGCCTCTAGCCTTTCATCACACATCTTTTCTTGCCCTCTATTGAAACATCTAAGAGACTGCCCAGCCCTTACCCATAATGCCTAGTTTGGGCAGCTGATTCCATTAATGCCATTGGTTTGCCCGTATACAGTCATGTTGCAATATTTAAGGATACCAATAGTTTCATACAATCATGTAGAAATATGATTTTGGTGGTTAAGCCATGCTAAGTGAATGGTAAGGTGCTACAATCAGTATTTTTATGCCAAAACCAGGAATAGAATCTATATAGAAAAAGTATAATAGAAAGGTTTGCATCTATTCTGTATTGTGAACCCTCCTTTGGTTTTGGCTTACCCAGACTGATGAAAAAAACAACTGACCAACACACCGCTGTCTGGGCTGCTGGGGCCTTACACTGTTATTCTTCTTAGGAAGGTATGAATAAATTGACAACTGGGTGTCACTAGTGAAGGTGTATCTCTACATTGTCAGTCTGTGTCCAATCAGTGCTGCCAATGGCAGGCTCTGCAGGGGCACACCCCTTTGACAAAGAGAAATGGTGACGCCCAGTTGTAAATCTATATATATAAAGACGACTCACAGAATGAGTGACTGACTCGCCACTAATTCTTCAACTTCCCGATGTCGTAAAAGCATGAAATTTGGCACAAGCATAGATTATGTCCAAAATAGGAAAAGTTAATGGGTCCCAACTCGATTATTCGATTCTAGCGTCCAAAAAGAACTAGCATCCAAATTTTACGTACGTAATCTAATTCTCTCACTTCCCGATGTCGTAGAAACATGAAATTTGCTACGAGCATTGATTATGTCATACATAGGAAAAGTTAATGGGTCCCAACTTGATTATTCAATTCTAAGCGCAAAATAATTAGCGTCCAAAATTTACGTACGTAATCTAATTCTCTCACTTCCTGATGTAATTTTCTATAAAGGAAACGTCGCATGGTTACCTCCACGTGGTGTTTCCTGGGTAACGCAAAGAACCATGCAAAATGGTGAACATATTTTTTTCGGTATCTCTAAAGTAACCACGACTTCATAAGATTTTCCGTGTGAACTCCAGATAAACACCAGTACCAAATCCACTGTGGTCCTCACCCTTTGCTAGAATGAAAAGACCCAATTGGCTTCCATGTAGTAAGCTTTCCCGGAAATATGGTCAACTCTTTATAGTCTTACTAGGCTTAATCCATGAGAAGTACAGTATAGCTGACTGTGTATGGTAATCAATTTATCGATATACTAATGTTGTAGGTAGTAAAAAAAAACCAATGTTTTGTGCATAAAACAAAAAATAAAATAAATCTGCGCTCAAGGATAAGATTAAATAATCAAGTGTTTTATTTATTACAATAGAGCAACGCGTTTCGGTAAAGTAATACCTTTTTCAAGGTCATACAATGACCTAAAACATATATATAAAAACCTACATGCCCGTGTAATTGCTTGCAGCCACGCCGAGAGCGTACTCCTCAATTAGGAGGGGGCGGGGTAGAGCCTCCTGACTAGTCATTACGTTGAGGGAGGACGGCACCTGGAACGCACGTTGCGTTCCAGGTCTTTGAATAAAACTTTATCAAGACTGCATTTACTGAACAGCAGTCTCCGCAAGAATCTGTGTGGGCACTAGTATAAACTAGAGATTATATACGATACATTTATATTTCACATAACCAACATTGTGAGACAATATTCAAAATACATATGAATAAACATTTACAATACACAGAATAAATATAAGATATAAAACATATCATTGGATTTTTTCTAACACCTCATTTAAACTCGCTCGAGTAGTTTGCCTTAGCGAGTACGCTCGCTCATCTCTAATGGCTAGGTTTATTTTAACTTTAGACTTGCCATGGTGTGGCAGAGTTATTTTCCGCATTGGCAACTCATGTCTTAGAGTTAGAGGATTTAAGTTGCTTTACAAGTGTGGCCACAGGGTAACGTAAGAGGCATATTAAACTTGTTTAACCAGGATTGATCATTGCTTCTAAACTGAAGTCAACACAAAATGCAACAGTACCCTACATTTTAAGGGATTTTCCAGTGAATTACGATTGATGACCTATCATCAGGATGGGAGGTCAACATGAAAACTCGGCACAGAAACTTATGCTCCAATACACAGAGGTCTGAGCGGAAGCCTCTGCGCCGACCTCCTTATAGTGGCCAACGCTTGTAACTGCAGGCACGGCTCCTATTGATTTCAATGAGAGCCGTGTCTGCAGTAACAAGTGCTGGTCACTACACAGAGGTCGGCGCAGAGGCTTCTGCTCCGACCTCCGTTTCACTAAGGCGCTGACAGCTTGCATCCGCTCAGCTGATTGGTCCGGGTCTCGAGAGACGGACCCCAGCCGATCAACTATTGATGAGCTATCTTGATGATAGGTCATCAGTAGTATTTCCCTGGAAAACCGTTTAATGTTTGCATTTTGAATTGCATGCATTACTGTTACATTTACTAGACACATAAAAATTTGAGGTTTTTATCGCATATTTTGCACAAAATGTGAGCCCATCTGCCATCGTCTTGTAGTTGGCATCCTCCTTACAGCAGACTTGTTTTTCTTTAGGGTTAAACTCGCAAATGTATTTAGGAAAAATTGCTTTTTGACTAGGAAATCTATTTTACGTGTTGTATGACAAATAATTTTTTTTTTTTTTTTTTTAAAAACCAAACCTTTTTTATTTCCAGCGGATGACTACAGGAATGCCGCAGAGAGACATTACAAGGATATCTCAAAAGATTTTCTAGGAGAAGATCACATTATCCAAAATATATATTCGAGACTTGACTTTGCTGAGCTGTCATGGGATTTGTCCAATCTCGAAGAACATCCTGAACCTCTTGTTCCACAGAGTTTATCTTCTGAACCTGTAGAATGTTTTACTGGATTATCAGATCAGCTTAGTCATGAAAGAACTAGTGATGTGGATAAGCAATTTCCTTGTCCCGAATGTGGACAATGTTTTGCCCACAATGCAAATCTCATTGTACACCTAAGAATTCATAAAGAAAGTATTGAAGGACATAAAAACACATTTCTTAAAAGACTCTTTTCATGCTCACAGTGTGGAAAGTGTTTCACAAGGAAGTCTATTCTCAATGAACATGTAAGAACTCACACGGGGGAGAAGCCTCATTCATGTTCACAATGTGGAAAATGTTTCACCAAGAAGTCAAGTCTGCTTAAGCATGAGATAATTCACACAGGGGAGAAGCTATTTTCATGCTCAGAATGTGGAAAGTGTTTTATGTTCAAAGATCATCTTGAGCGTCATCAGAGAATTCATACAGGAGAGAGGCCATATCCATGTTCAGAATGTGGAAAACGTTTCATCCAGAAATCAGGTCTTAGTAAACATCAGAAAGTACACACAGGGGAAAAACCATATTCCTGTTCAGAATGTGGGAAATGTTTTGCTGAGAAATCAGGTCTTGTTAGACATCAAAGAATTCACACTGGAGAGAAACCATATTCATGTTCAGAATGTGGGAAATGTTTTGCGCAGAAGTCAGAGCTTGTTGAACATCACAGAAATCACACGGGTGAGAAGCCTTTTTTATGTTTAGAATGTGGTCAGTGTTTTAGCAGGAAATCAGTTCTTGCTAATCATCAGAGAATTCACACAGGGGCAGTCAATATTGAAAAGTCCTCCAGGCTCCAAGAATCTCATCCAACTGGGAAGTCCCTTGGACAAAGTGTGAGTCAGTGGGGTTCTTCACCATTGTGGACAAAAGGTGAGGTTGTAGGAGGTCTCTGACAAAGTGGACCAGAAGCAATATAGTTTAAAGGTATGCTTAACTTCACCAAAGCTTAGGTTTTACTCAGAGTTTCTCTGTAATTCAGGTAATGGTTCCTATCATATTTATATTCTAACCACAAGACATCAGGCCAACTGGGTCTGGACTGATCACTTCAGAAATGAACATCACAACCATATTTCAGCCATCGTATTGTATGTTTGCCCAGAACTACGTCTGATGTGCTGTTTATCATGATGTATAAAAGCTCAGCACTCAATGTTGTTTTACGTTGGTGATCGTGCTATGCCGATTTTAACAAAGAAAATGGAAGAGACTGCAGACTGGTGAAGTGAGTGATTCTCTTTGCGGACATATCAAAATTGTACAACAGGATGGCAGGAATCTGCAGTAATGACCCAGAAAGCATTTTATGTAAAGTTATTTTAAATGAGTCAGGTTACGAGACGCTGCCTAAGGCCTCGTTCACATGAGCGTGTATACACACGCACAAAACCGCGCATGTATTAAAACCATTGATTTCATATGATGTGTTCACATGTCCGTGTTTTACAGGCATGCAAACGCGCACACCTGCAAAAGATAGGACATGCATCAATATTCCCCACGGGGAGTCTCCTTGTCACTGAACACTGTGAAAGCACTGTCACAGTGTTCAGTGTTGATGGCACTCCCCGCGGGGAGTAAAGAATTCCCTGCCACAGCTGTCACAGAGAACCTCAATGTTCTGCCATTGGCTTTTGATGGGACAGCCGCTGCTGCCAACGGCCCCTTCAAAGCAATGGGCTGCTGGTAACCACCCGCAGTGATTTTCAGGGAAGGGCTTTAAATATAAGCCCCTCCCTGAAAAATTATCCCTAGCATGTGTAAAAAATAAACTTGGCCATTTATTGAATCCCAGCCAATCAGATACAGCCCTTTCAGCAGGCGGGGATTTTAAATCCCCACCTGCTGAAAGAGCTTCAAAGCAGTGCAGGGAGACAAGCGGCTACATACACCTGAGCCCCAGCAGCGGCAGAGAGGTAAGTATATATATATTTTTTACTACAGTTAGGAATGATTTTCAGGGGAGGTCTTATATTTAAAGCCCTTCTACGAAAATCACTGCGGGGTGAGCTGGGGGGGTGTTGGGCGGAATCCTATTGCTGTTAATGGGGCTGCCGGCAACAGCAGCGACCCCATTGACGGCAATAGGCATGCAGCTTCGGTCACGCGTGTTTTGGCACGTGCGGATTCGCAAAAAATTGGCTGTTAGTTTCCACATAATAAACTGAGTGTGGATCAATGACAGCCTTACGTCAGCCATCTACAAGCAAACAGTATGGCTGAAAAATAAATGAATGAATCCAAAACATATATATGCAGCCGTTTTATACAGCGCCATCAGTTGTTATTATAGCGCTGGACACTGATATATATGGTTCTGGAAATGTCCTATCAATACATTACAAGCTGACTGTTATAAATTTGATATCAGTGTGTGGAAAGGACATAGGTGACTGGTCAATATAACGTCACAATCCTTGGGATTTGACCAAACCACTGGTGGGGTGAATATTAATTAATCGGCAACTGAAAATTGTTGTCTATTGAGGCCTGCTTGCTAAATAAATCCTAGATGGTAAGCAGAGCCTTATATGTGCCGAACAATAAATAAGAAATAATAAAAGGAATTTTTCCCTTCCACGCAGTAAAGTTTATTGTGTGCTTCATTTTCAAATTTTCAGTCAGCAATAATATGAGGACACAAACATAAATAAAACAGTACGAGGAAATATCACTATATCGGTGTGATTCGAGAAAAAAGAGGCACACAATTCACGAGCTTGATCACACACGTTTTTTATTTGATTTGAATAAAAGTTATATTTTAATAATCAGTGGTTCCCTTCAGTGAGACAGTTCTAATAATTAAGTTAAGGGAAATTGGCTGTCACGGTGACAATGCAAATCTGCCCTGAGACAGAAACGAATGGTGAAGTATGCAGCAATAGAATTAATTTACAGTGGGAAAAGTTGTGCTGCATAGGAATCAAGGAAAGGAAAATTGCAGGAAAACCTGATCTTTCCTTCTCTTTCTCCGCATATCAATACATATGGAATCAGTATTAAAAAGGGATTTCCTGACAAAAACTATTGATGACCTATTAGAAAAGGTCATCAATAGTTAATCACCGGGTACCTGCTGCTCAGGATCACTGGCAATGTCAGTACAGCGGGCTGGACATGCATCATTGAAAATGGGAGAGGAGGTGCCCTAACTGGCTTCACTCCCATTTAAATCAATGGGAGGTGAAGCGACTATTAGACTTCCACGTCCATCCCCGGTGTTAGAGGTGGAAGTGTAATTTCTCTATGATGTACGTCTGCCTGCTGCACTGACAGCGCACTGGTCGAGGATCTCATCACCAGGGATCCTAAGTGGCGGGTCCCCAGCGATGAACTATTGATGACCTGTCCCGAGGATAGGTCATCAACAGTTTTGCCCAGGAAACTCCTTTTAGGTTCAAATAGATTTTATTGTACATCAACAGTTTGGTCACATTTTGAAATCATTTCAACATTATCGAAACATGTAGTAAAGTAAGCTTGGTATACTATTGTAGATGGGTCTACTTCAGAAACTTGTTATATAAACAGGGGGTTAGCAGAGACAAGAAAACGGGAAACAAAGTATCGTGGGTGATTCAAGTCGCGCTTCTCACAGTCAACCTAAAGCACCTGGTATACGTTGACGCCTTATTGCGCTTCCTCCCCTGCTCTCCTCTCCGTTTTGATCTATATTTCGAAACTGAATGTCCTGTCTCGTCCCATCTTATAATTCTGATATGGACCTCTCCTTTGCTGTTGACTTAATTTTTCTTACTCTAAGACACACAAAAAAGAAGGGGGGGGGAGATGTCCGGGGGGTAGGAGAGTAGGGTAAGAAGGGAGGCAAGAAGGAGGGAGCTGGGGTGGAGGGGGGGGGAGGGGTGAAGAGGGGAGATGAGATGTGCAGAGTTAAAGGTAAGTATGGCCGCGTATGTTGCGCTCCGGGGGTCTATCCTACGATCTCATTGATCTATAGAGCCTTGCTCTATCCATTTTCTGAGATTATCTGTTCCCCTGAACGCAACCCACGGCTGCCACAGCTTGTAGTAGGCTTCCCATAGTTTGGGCTCGTCTGCTCCCAGCTCATCGAATCTCATGAGGGTATGAAGTTCTTCTACCCACATGCCCCTGGTTGGAGCGGTAGCTGAGCGCCACAATCTTGGAATGAGTCTTCTCATTGCTATTATGAAATGTTTTAATAAACTAGCTTTCGCTCCTCTCACGGAGCCCGGGAACAGCGAGAGCAGAGCCAGCCCGGGTGTCATCGTAACATCCGAATGGTTGACGTGGTTGTACAGGGTTGTCACTTCTTTCCAGAGCCCGGCTACTGGCTGACATTCCCACCAAATGTGTATCATGTTGCCTCTGCTCCCGCTGCATCTCCAGCAATCCGAGGAGACCTGGGGATAGATCCGCTGGAGTTGGTCAGGGGTTCTGTACCACCTTGAAACTATCTTGTAGTTAAGGTCTTGAATTCTACCTGCCGTGGAGACCTTATGGGTCAGATTCCAGATCCTTCCCCAGTCCTCCTCTGTGAGGTTGTCCCCCAACTCCCGCTCCCAGGACTCCTTGTAATTCAGGACCTCGTCCCCCGTCTCCCGGCCCAGCAGCATTTTATATAGCTTGGAGATCATGTGTCTCTGGTTCAGGCTTGATAGGCAAATTTGTTCGAACTCCGTGAGGGGTGTTGTTAAATTCACTTTCGGCGTCAGCGAGCTCACAAAGCCCCTTAACTGTAGGTATTGTAGCCAATAACCCGGCTGTGGTGGAGACTGGTCTAGAATCTCTGTCAAGGGTTTCAGTCCTGACTCTGTCACTACGTCTCTTATCCTGGGTGTTGGAGTGGCCGGAAGGGACACGAAGCCCGTCCTATTTTTGGTGATTTCAAATAATGGATTAGCAATAAGTGGTGTTAGTGGCCCCGGAACTGTTACCAGGCCGATGCGAGGCGCAAAGCCCGCCCATGTGGTAAACAATTGGAGACTGAAGGGAGAGATATTAGGATTGTCTTTTATCCGCCTGGTTGGTATCCAGGGGGCTCCGTATAGGCCGTCCGTCTCTCCTGCGTGTTGTATTTCCACCCATAGCCTTGAACTTCTACTTTTAATAATATCAAGGACACAGTTTGCTATGTTGGCTTTATGGTATAACGCGAAATCTGGTAGGCCCAGGCCTCCCTTTTCTTTTTCCCTCGTCAGTAAGGAGTAGCGTAGCCGCGGTTTGCACCCCTTCCATACGAACTTTATGATCAAAGATCTAATTTTTTTGAAAAATACTCTTGGGAGTCCTATTGGAACGGTTTGACTGATATATAAAAATCTGGGCAGCACGTCCATTTTTACCGCATTAATTCGTCCGTTCCATGAAATGTAAAGGGGGTTCCATTTGCCCAAATCCTTCTCTAGTCTTTCGGCAAATGGGATGAAGTTTAATTTATAGGCTGCCGTGGGCTCCGCTGAAATATATATTCCTAAATATTTTAAGTGTGAGTCGACCCACCGAAAGGGGAGTACCGACCTCAGATGGGAGACCTCGGCCTGCGGGAGTGATATGTTCAGGGCTTCTGATTTCTGCGCATTGATTTTATAGTTATTAATTCTCCCAAATTTCTCGAATTCCTTTAAGAGCACAGGCATGCCGATTCGGGGGTTGGACAGGTATAGCAGCAGATCATCGGCGAATAATGCCATTTTATGTTCTGAGGTGCTAATCCTGTAACCCTTTATTGAGTCGTTACTGCGAATCGCATTCGCTAAGGTTTCCATAGTAAGAATATAGAGAAAGGGGGAGAGAGGGCACCCCTGTCTCGTCCCGTTGCTTACTCTGAGCGTGTCAGACAACGTCCCGTTCACTCTGATTCTCGCAGTGGGATCCTGGTAGAGCGCCATGATCCACTGGAGCATCCGTGGGCCCAGTCCGATTTTCTCTAGTATGGCAGAGAGGAAGGTCCAGCTCACCCTGTCGAAAGCCTTCTCTGCGTCAATCGACAGGAGGCATAGGGGGGTGTTTGTTGCTTTGGCCCTAGCTATTAGGGACATTGTTTTAATAGTATTGTCCCTTGCCTCTCTGCCAGGGACAAAGCCAACCTGCTCCAAATGGATCAGCTTGGGGATTTGATTTTGTATTCTGTTTGCTATCAATTTAGCAAACATCTTGAGATCGACGTTTATCAGTGAGATTGGTCTGTAACTCCCGCAGGCCGAGGGGTCCTTGCCTGGTTTAAGTATGACTGTGATGTGGGCTTGCAACGCCTGCTTGGGGAACGGGTGGCCTCTATTTACCGCGTTGAATGCGTCTAAAGCTATTGGGACCAGCTCTTCCGCAAATAACTTATAAAATCTGGCTGTGTAGCCATCTGGGCCCGGACTCTTATTTACTTTCAGGTTTTGAATTATGTCGGTCAGTTCTAAGGGTGAAAAGTCTTGCTCCAAGGCCTCGGCCTCTGTTGGTGTCAGGCTCTTCGGTGCGTATTCCAAGAGGTAGGCATCTATCTCATTTTTGAGGGTCTGATGTGGGGTATGTGGCTCTATCGGGATGTTGTAAAGTTTATTGTAATAGGATTTAAATTCCTCCAGAATATCTTTGGTGTTGTGTACTATTTGGCCTCTAGCGGATTGAATTTTAGGAATATACGTTTGGGGGGACCTAGGATGGAGGGTTCTAGCCAAATGCGAACCACATTTGTCCCCGTATTCAAAGGACCCTTTCCTGATTTTGTCCCTGAGGGCTAGGGAGCGCTGATCTAATATCTCTAGGATCTGCTGGCGGACCAACGAGATTTCCGCCCGCAGTGTTTCCTTTTGTTGTCTTTTGTTTGCGTTCTCTTTGTCCCTCAGGGTCGCTAATAGCCCCGTCAAAGCGGCAGCTCTTTCTTTTTTAATCCTGGTTCCCTGTGAAATCAGCACGCCCCTTAGTATACACTTGAGGGTTTCCCATTTTATTGGTGCAGGGGTCTGGTCTGCTTGGTGGGTCTCCGTAAAGATTTCAATTTCTTTTTTAAGTGTTGAAACGCACAGGGGGTCTTTTAGGAGATTGTCGTTAAGTCTCCAAGACTGACTTCTAAGTGTGGATCCCCATCCCGCTAGACCTCCAAAGACCGGGGCGTGATCCGACCACAGCAGGTCCCCATGTGAGCATGACGGGGAGCTATCTAGGAGGCTATGCGAGATCATCAGATAATCGATCCTACTGTAAGAGTTTTGAGGCGCTGAGTGGAACGTGTAATCCCGGGTGTCTGGGTGTAGTGTTCTCCAAAGATCTATTAATTGTAATGTGTCTAGTTTTTTTTTGAGTGCCCTGATTGCTGCCCGGGAGACGGAGGACTTACCCGATGAAGTGTCCACTGAGGGGTCCATTGCCACGTTAAGGTCTCCGCCCAGGATTATTATCGATCCGTCCGCGAATTTGGCTAGTGCGTTCAGCACTCTCAGCGCCGCAGGCACTTGGTTCTGATTGGGGAGATAAATATTAGCAAACGTGGTCACTGTACCCAGTATTTCTATCTTAAGAAAAATATATCTGCCCCCTGGGTCAATAAAAGAGTCGACTTGCTGGTATTGGAGTGTCTTATGTAGGGCAATGGAAACCCCTCCCGCCTTTCTCAAAGGGTCGGGACTATGGAGCCACTTGGGGTAGTACGAGGAGGTGCAAGATGGTACGTTCCCCTCCCTGAAATAGGTCTCTTGCAGCATGACTACCATCGCTCTTTTTTTATGGAGGTGGTAGAGGAGCTGCCGTCTCTTCTGTGGGCTGTTTAGTCCCTTGGTATTGTGGGGGCAAAATGTTAGGTTCGCCATTTGGGCTTAAAGATCAGAGTGTCTGCGTATCTCCCATCTCCCCTCAGAAGGGTTGGGGGTGGGGAAGAATAGGGGAGGGTGACACAAAAGGAAACAACACATCGGGAAAGACCATATAGGGGGTAAGCACGTAACTTCAGAACAAACAACATCTGGTAAGGGGCCGCTAATGGTCCCCTAAAACTAGTGGTTTGCCTAAACTAGGCAAAAAAAACAACAGCTTAAGTTAGCTGTCAGCCCTATGTGGGAGTGTGGAGGCCAAGAAAGGGTGGGCTCCCTCCCGCCCCTCAACCCCGTCGAGAAAGTACATCCCGGCTATAGGAACCGGGATCATTAAACTGATAAGTGGGCATTCCCAGACCCGGCTACGTCAAAGTCGTCCCCCCTGCTGATTAGATCTTATATCCTATTCACCCTGTAGGGGCGCACTTAAGAGAGGGGGGAAGGGGGTTATAGGTATAGTAGGAAAGTATGCGTGAAAAGAGGAGAAGTAGGACAGTACGAGGTTATAGATTCGAAGTGACTGCGTCCTGGTCACTCTGCTGCGCCGCTTCTTGGGTCTTCATTTCCCCTCTGGCGTTGGTCTCTGCGTCGTCGTCTGGATCTCGGAGGTACCGGTTGCCACGTGTTCCTTGGGGGTGGCACTGGAAGGGAGCACGGTGTTGGCCAATCTGGTAGTCGGACTGGAGGTAATTCCAACGTTCCCAAGAAATGTGGTAAGTCTCCCAGTCCTCGGAATGTTACTGTCTTGCCATTCCTAGAAGCATGTAATTGGAAGGGGAAACCCCAGCGATAGGGAATCTCCCTGTCTTGGAGGATGGTCAGCAGCGGTCTCAATGCTCTGCGCAGCTGCAGGGTTCGACGGGAAAGGTCTGGAAGAATCAGGATCTGGGTACCCTTGAAGGACAATTCTTTAATAGTTCGTATTTTTTGTAGAATTAAGTCCTTATCTTTATAGAAGTGGATTCGGCAGACCACATCTCTGGGTCTGCTAGGGTCTGGGGATTTCGGGCCGAGTGACCTGTGTATTCTGTCGATTTCTAATAAGGAGGACTCCGGTCTTTTTAGTATATTGTTGAAAAATGACTGGGCCCAGCTTTCAAGTTGTGATGGTTCGACTTCTTCAGTAAGTCCTCTTACTCGTATATTATTTCTCCGATGACAGTTTTCTAGGTCATCGAGGTGCGTATAGAGATCCAAGATCTGTTGAGAGTGCAAGTGTAGTTCTTGATCATGGGCCTCGAGCGTTTCTGTAACCTTCTCCTGGGCCTCCTCTACTGCCTCTACTCTCTGGCCTATTTGTCGTATCTCCTGCTGGAGAGATGCGATGTCCTTCTTGCGTGCGGCCTCGAGTTGCTGGAAAAGGGTATCGATGTGATTCTGTGTCGGTAAGGCCCTAAGATGGCTTTTCCAATCCCAGTCTTCTCCTGCGTCTGGTTCGAGGGTTTGGTTATTGGATTCACTCTGGTTTGGACCCCTGGTGTTCGTTCGTCCTGTCTTGTTGCCGTAGTTGTCTGCGCTGCCAGTCCCCAGGTTCGGTTTGCTGGTTTGCGGCTCGGGGGTTTTGGGTTTGGCTGCGCTTTGCGCATTAGTCTGCGTGTATCTTCTCTGTCCCGTGCTTCTTTGCGGTAGCGGGGCGTTATGATGTGGCTGTACTGGTGTATCAGGCTCTGTCTCGGGCTGTTGGTGGTCTGTGGATTCTTTAGGGGGGCCTCTGGGTCCTAGAGGTGGCTCTGGGGAGTCGTGTGTCAGTGGGAGATTGGGCCGCTGAGGAGCCCGGTCCGGCTGCGATGCAGGGGATGTTGATGCATTCTTGGCCCAGTTACTGGGCTCGTTCTGTTTTTTTGGCCTCTGTGGTGGCTTGTTTGTGATTGTGGCCTGCTCGTCAGCCGGTCTGGTCTTGTTTTGTAATACATTTTTTTGTGTCTGAGGGGAGCTCAGTCGTGACTGGCTTGTGTCGGCTTCCGGCGTTTTGGTGTGCGGGCTACATGTAGGGCCCTTAGGAGTGTCTCCTTGCCATGCGGGTGGCTCTGGGGAGCTGGGTGCAGGTGGGGTGCTGCTCTGCCTTGAGGGGCTGTTTCCTGGTGGGGGGTGTTCACTGGCCAGTGTTGCCTCTTGCTGGGGGGATTCACCCCGCCTTGCGGGGTGCTGTGGGTGTCTCTGGCATGGCTGTACCCCCTTGCTGGGCTTGCTGCCAATATGCGTTGTGGCCCTTATACCCTGCTCCACTTTAGCCTCTCCTGCTGGGGGTGGTTGCTGTGCTCTCCCCTTCTCTTGTGCTGCCCTCTCTGGCTCCCTTTCCCCTGCTGGGTGCTGCAGGGCTGCCTGAGGGGGGGCTACCTGGGCTGTTTGTGGCTCAGGTTCTAGGCTGGTGGGGTCTCCCCTTGTCTCTGTGGCCGGCTCTTTATTCCCACTCACCGCTCCCGCTGCCGTGGCCCCCTTTATGATTGCCGCTCCTCCTCCCCCTTCCTCTAGGTTGCTGCCGTCGGGTGCCGGCGGTCCGCCGTCTGCCGCTAGCTCCGTGCCGCTACCTCTGCTCTGCTGTGCGTGGTAGCCGGAGTCTGCCGCCGGGCCGCCGAGGCTTCTGCTTCCTCGCCGCGTTCTTGCCGGCTGGTCGCTGCCCGTTGCCGGGCTGAGTTGTCGCTCCGGAAGTGGAGCGGGCGCCATCTTGGGTGCGAGCTCCCGGGACTCCGCTCCCGCTGTTCTCCTCAGGAAGGGCGCGATGCTGCTCCTGGAGTCGTCTGGAGAGGTTGGTGCTGCTCCTCTTTTCTTCCCCTTCGCCATGGTTGTAAGGTGCCGGGTCTGGGTCCTCCACATATGGGCTAAGTGGGGCTGGATGCGGGAGCCGAGCCGAGGTGCGTCTCACTCCTCCATTAGCTGGCCACGCCCCCCAGGAAACTCCTTTTAAAAAGGGGCTGAGGGGCTGCAGGTTTAAGCACTTGTATGCCAAAGGCTCTATTTCTTGAAGCAGCTAAATCCAGCCTGCAATGGTCAGCAACTGTGGAAGATGAAGCCAAAGTAGCTGCTTGAAGATCTCATCAAAACACACTTAGTTTTCTGCCCAGAATGAAGAAATAGAGCAAGTAGATTGGACTCTTACATTTTCAGAAAGTGAAAGACTTTCTCAGGGTGCGTTCACACGAGCGCATAAACGGCGCGTTTTTGCGACCAAACGTATATACGTGACCATCTGAGGCAATGGTTTCGAATGTATTTGTTCACATGGGCGATTTTACGGCCCGTAAAAACGGCAACCCGAAAAAAAAACGGAACATATGCGACCGAAATACGCGCCAACGCATATTCGATGGCCGAAAAGATAGTTTGCAAAGTAGGAACAAACGAAAATACGCTTTCTAGCTCTGGTCGTCATCGGCGAAAAACGTTCTCTTCGGCGATTATACGTTGCGCTCGTGCGAACGTAAATACGCCTACGCTCGTGTGAACACACCCTCAGGAACTGAAGAAAAAAAACAAGTGGATGCCTGTCAACTAATTGAATAATTACTTCATTGCTTAATCACGCACTTTTTTCTTCTGTCCTAGTAGGTAAGAGGCAAAGCAAAGCCATATGCATTGTACTGCCGACGATGATAAGGAATGGTAGCTGCAGTCCCTAACATTTGGGTGCAACCCTCACCGTAGGTCGATTAACTTTAATCTTATGAGGACTTTTTATAGTTTACCCCTTGCAGTGGGGGAGACAGAGGACCTACCTGTTGACATGTCCAAGGATGGATTGAAAACCTGGTTGAAATCTCCACCTATGATTATACTTAACTCATCCCCAAATCGGAAAAGATCCTAAAGAATCTAAATTCGAAAAAAAGCTTGCACTGGTTAGGAAAAAAACAACTATGGTGAATACGGATCCTGACGCCAGAAGTTTGAGAAATAAATGTTGATCTTCATCAATGTTGAAGGCAGACAGGTTTGTTGGAAAGCCACTGATACTCCATTCGCCTTGTGGCAGGGGCTGTGAAACCAAGTGATGTGATATTTAAGCTATAAAATGGGTTCCTTGTAGTATAACCATCATTATCCTTCTCTTATGAAACCTGCATAAAATACTACTTTTTCAGATTTATTAAGGCCTCTTGCATTATAAGTACAGAATGTTGAGGCGGCCATAGTGCCTGCAATGATATATGATTTATTGAGATACTGAGAAGAGAGCATATAAGGCAGGAAGAAAAAGAAGAATGGGACCACATTAAGCATTAATACTATCAAAATGTTTTAGGCAGGTGTAGAAAAAAATGCTGCACAGTAAGAATGCTTTCAAAAATAGAAGTATTAGTAGTTTATTTTTGTCAATTAACACAATGCAAAGTGAATGAACAAAAAAGAAATCTAAATCAAATCAATATCACATGTGACCGCCCTTTACCTTCACAACAGCATCAATTCTAGGTACACTTGCACAAAGTAAGTGATTTAGTAGGAGTATAGTCAGGTGTATGACTAACCAATTATACCAAACAGATGATAATGACCATCAATCTGCAAGTTAAAACACATTCATTAACTGAAACAGAGGCAGCTGTGTAGAAGGCTTAAAATTGGGTAAGGAACAGCCAAACTGTTACAAAGGTGAAGTTGTGGAAGACAGTTTCAAATCACAAGTCATACACCATGGCAAGACTGAGCACAGCAGCAAGACACAAGGTAGTTATACTGCATCAGCAATGTCTCTTCCAGGCAAAGATTTCAAAGCAGACTGGGGTTTCAAGATGTGCCGTTCAAGCTCTCTTGAAAAAGCACATAGTTTATGGGCACCGCTAAGAACCCTAGATGCAGTGGTCAGGTAAGAAAACTTAGTGTAGCAGATGAAAGATTCATCATGTATACTTTCCTTCGCAATTAACTGGCCAGCAGAGACATCAGCTCAGAACTGGCAATAACCAGCAGCACCAGGTTCACCCATCTCCTATTTTGAGAAGTCTGTTCAGAGGGGTCTTTATGGAAGAATTACGGCCAAGAGTCATACCTTCAACGTAGAAACAAGGCTAAACTACACCACTATGCACTATCCTGTTGGAAGATGGAACCTCGGATTTCCTGTTCCGACTGCGGCAGAAGCCATATCTGTATTGTCCGGGTACGAAATCCTCAGGATTGTTTCCTCACGGAAAAAGAAGGGACCGAACATTTTCCTACAGGTTATAGTACAGAACGCATTCACCTTGGGGGAGTCCTGCATACGCTCCATGTAGGCAGGTGGGTTTTCCTCCTCCATATTCTGACATTATGTTCATTAACGGTGTCCGAAAGATGGAAGGAGGTTTCATGACTAAATATTAAAGAGTCCATGACGCCATTGCTTTCCATTAGAGTTTGCATACTCTCGGAGAAAGATCATCGCCACACTGTCGTCCGGTTTCAGGGCAAGTAACAATTGCAATGGGTAGGGATAACATCGCAAACATTTGTGCAGAATCTCCCACACAGTTGCCCGCGGGACGTTCAGTTCTCTGCTCGCTCTGATGCTGGATTTCTGAGGACTTCGCCTGAAACTAGTACGGACACACTCCGCTGTTTTCATGCTTACTGGTGGACAGACGGATGATTTTAGCTTACAGATGCAACCTTTTACCTTAAAATTGGAGTACCCCTTATGAATTGTGCGCCCGCTGGGTGGATCTTCACCAAATGTTGTTTGAAAATGACATTACACACTAATAACAGACTGGTAGACGTGAAAATCAAAACCAGAAAAAACTCTCCTGTCTTCATTGGCAGCCATCTTGTTTCATATCCCCCTAGCAACAAATACATAAAACTTTTTGGACCTCATTTAGCAAAACTGCCCAATGGTAAGACTGTCCTTGTTGCCCGCAGCAACCAATCACAGCGCAGCTTTCATTTTACCTCAGCAGTTTGAGAAATAAAGCTGTGCTATGATTGGCTGTTATGGGCAACAATACACATCCCTGTGCTCATTGCGTATTACCCACGCAGTTTTTGCATGCGTAATACGCAGTAACAATCTCCCATACACTTTCATTGTGTTGCTCACATGAGCAATAAAAATTACGCTTGCAAAAAAAATTTAAAAATAGCGGCATGTTCTATCTTGGCATGTATTATGCTCACATAGAGGCAAAGATAATGTATGGGGATTGGCAGCATGCAAGAAGTACACATCGGCACAGTTGTGTGAGCTCGGGGCTAACATGTAGAAACAATCATATGATAAAAAAAAAAGAATAAAAAATTTAAAAAGGATCATTTTTTTTAGTAGAGCAGAACTCACATTAGACCTCTCAGGTTGAGCACTATTTCTATTTTTTATTCTTTTCCCAAACAACATGAAAATTCCATAGCTTTTAAAACCCATAATAGCCGGTATAGGTTCATTGGAAAAGAGATTAAGTGCTTCTGTGGATCATTATTATTTAGAGGAGCTGTCTACAAATATCTGAAGGGCTATCACAGTGTAGAGGGATCAGCCCTATTCTCATCTGCACAAGAAAAGACTAGAAGCAATGGGATGAAACTGAAAGGGAGGAGACACAAATTAGATATTAGACAGTGAGGGGGATCAATGAGTGGAACAGGTTACCACAGGAGGTGGGGAGTTCTCCTTCAATGGAAGTGTTCAAACAAAGGCTGGACAAATATCTGTCTGGGATGATTTAGTGATCCTGCACTGAGCAGGGGGTTGGACCCGATGAACCTGGAGGTCCCTTCCAACTCTACCATTCTGTTATTCTATGAACCTCTAGTCATAGATTGCACAGGGTATTTGCATGACACAAAATATCTCATATCTATTCTGGAATCAATTGAGTGATGTCCAAATTACTGCTGGTTGTCCTGTGATGTTAATGGCCTGTATCCATCAATGCCATACGATTTGTCTTTGCAATGTTTGTCCTATTATTTGGACACATGGTGATTATACTAAGGAATTTTTACTAGAAGTTGTATCTTTTGAAAAATAAATTTTATTTTTGATTAAAGAAAAATTCTCCAAGTAGAAGGCACACCTATGGGTGCCAAATTTTCACCATCGCTTGCAAATATTTTTATGTTGAGATGGCAATCTCTATTTGTATTCTTCTGATTCTCCCCGTTTCCCCCATATCGGTTAGTATGGTCATTGTATCGACGACCTCCTGTTTATACAATATATGAATAAATACGCATAAATCTGAAATTCTGAATGTCACACTCCCACTAGAGGAAGTGTCCCAGCTAAGTAAATCCTTTCCCTTTAAGTGGCGCAGCGATAATATTAAGTATTTGGGAATTATTATATCTTCGAACCCAGATTAGCTATATGAACTTAATTATATACCTGCACTATCTAAACTAAAGAAAGATTTACAACAGTGGTGGTCCATTAACATGTCATGGTTTGGCCTAATCAATGACTCACTTCATAGATTCCTTTACTTGTTTCAGACCATTCCTATTAAACTCCCTAGGAAGTGTATGCTTACTATTAGAAGGGAAACAACAAAATTTGTCGGGGGGGGGGGGGGGGGGGTCCAGGCCACGATTTGCAAGTGTGTCCTGGATCTCCTTCACAATAGGAGTACCAAAAGGTAGGTGGCCATGGAACAGGATTTTGCCTCAGGGCAGGTCCTAGGTATGTTTTGGATACCCGGGGGAGAAAATAGGAAGAAATTGAGCCTATCACCTCTCATGGCAAAAATCCTGAATATATGGGATGGTTTTGCAGAAAGGATGGGTCTAGTGTCACGCCCAGGACAACTTACACCTTTAACAGGAAATCCCGGACTACCAATTCCAACAGATGATGGTTCTCTACTGGCCAAATTGGGGGTTATGATACCTTGTATCAGAGATTTGTTGGAGAATGGGAACATAAAAACACTACAAAGCATTTTGGGAGCCGGTGGCCGGAGCATGGTTTCAGTATCTCCAAATCTGTAGTTATGTCCACTCCCTGGGCACAATGGGACAACTGAGTAGGCCCTTGACCAGGTTTGAGGAGTTGTGTGTGGCACTTGATCCACCTAAAGCTGAAATCTCTACCTCATACCGCATCTTGCTAGCAGAGGAGACAAAGGATGAAAAAGTGGGGTTTAAATCGCGCTGGGAAAGGGAGTTGGGGCACCCAATATCAGAAGGAGATTGGGTGAAGCCTTTAACTTTAACACATAAATTATCTATTTCCAACAAACTTCAGGAAACAAACTACAAATTGATCTCTCCATGGTATAGAGTCCCATCTAAAGTAGCCAAGATATATCCATGGCAAACAGATAGATGCTGGAGATGCCTAGTAGGGGAGGGTACTTACCTTCACATATGGTGGTCGTGCCCTTTGATCCATAGTCTGTGGACAGATGTAAATAAACTTTATAACGCACTGACGCATGCTGGGATCACTTTCTCCCCTGAATTGACCCTTCTGTCGATTTTCCCAGGTTCCATCTCAGGTGCAAAAAAACGATTACTAAAATTTTTCATTCTGGCCATAAGACAGGTAATACCGAGGTTATGGAAATCAATAACACCCCCATCCAGAGTACTTTGGTTGGAAGTTGTGGACACACTGAGGCAACTAGAAGAAACCATAGCTACAGATGACAACAGATTTTAAAAGTATTATGAAACATGGGCGATATGGCTAACACTACGCTCTTCCAGTCGACTTAAAGGGGTTGTCCCGCGGCGAAATCCCAATTTTTTTTTTTTACTTACCCCCGCATTCTGCCCTGTTAAAATCAATTCCGTTAGTTATTTTTTAAAAAATCACTTACCTGCATCACCCGTTTGCGCAGCATCTTCTTTTCTTCTTTTAAAGATGGCCGCCGGTCCTTTCCCAATGATGCGACGCAGTTTTCTCCCATGGTGCACCGCGGGTCTTCTCCCATGGTGCACCATGGATTGTCTTCTCCTTCCTTGCGTTCCACTGCCGATACAGCCACCTAATTGGCTGATCGGCACCACGTGACGGGGCGGAGCTACGCGATGACGCGTAGAAGGGGCGGAGCCAGAACGCCGCTCGTGCCCGGACCGACCAGAAGGGAGAAGACCCTTCTGCGCAAGCACGTCTAATCGGGCGATTAGACGCTGAAATTAGATGGAGCCATGGAGACGGGGACGCCAGCAACGGAGTGGGTAAGTGAATAACTTCTGTATGGCTCATATTTAATGCACGATGTATATTACAAAGTGCATTAATATGGCCATACAGAAGTGTATAACCCCACTTGCTTTCGCGGGACAACCCCTTTAAAGACTGGCTCCTTAGAGGGAAAATTTACCCTTAAATCAGTTAGAAACTAGCAAAAGATGATATAATTAGGGCGGGCGGCCCGACCTGCCGAACACAGAGGAGCTTTTTTTTTTTCACTTTTCTCTATCTTGAATTCTTGATTGTTTTCGCTACTCTATGTAATATTTTATACCTGCACAGGGAGGCTCTCCTTTCGAGGACATCCTCAAACTATTTTGTTGATGTTGGATATAGTTTTATATATGGACACTCGATACTCATATAGTGAAAGTTATATGAACAAGATTTTTTTATTTTTTTGCTGTGACTATGTGTAAGAAGCTGTTCTTATTGATTGATTGTACGACGAAATAAAATGCATTTGAACCATACAATATATAAATAATAACAATATGTAAATTCACAGAAATTTACAATTGCTCTAAAATTAATTTTTTTTAGATGTGTCTTTGAAGTCAAATGGACAGAAAATTACAGTAGGCTCCTTTCTCAAAACCTACAGCAACCAATTCCATTTTGTTAGCTACTTCATACCATTCTATTCATGTTTTTAAAAATATCCAAATTGGAGAATATATAGGGACAAAGAGAAAGTGTTATGGAGGTCAGATCGGACAGAAGCACTTGTATCATACAAAGGCTGAGTGGATTTGCTTGCAGATATAGAGTCCTGTAGTGATACTATATCTGATACCGTTACCTTTTCTACCTTGTATAGCCACCAATATTCTGAAATTATTAAAATAGTAAAGAAATATCTCCCTATTTTACATCATAATAACTTTACATAAAGTTTTAAAAAATAAGTTTCATTTTGTTTCAAGGCGTTCCCCTACTTTACACAACTTATCATCACCTAGTACATATATTAGTAGCACCAGAACCAGCACAACATACCGTTTCCCCGAAAATAAGACGCGTCTTATATTAATTTTTGCTCCCAAATATGCGCTACGTCTTATTTTCAGGGGGTGTCTTATTTTGCCGCGGCAAATCCGTCTGTGGCCGCTAATCCCTCAATTGGCCAGCTTTGTGGACGAAATTTCTCAGAAATCTCGTCCATATGGGACACCAAATCTGTCACGGCAAAGCTGGGAGAAGCCGGTGTTGTGGTGCGGACTCACTGGCCACAGAAACGGAAAAGCGTGCAGCCAGGTCGCTTCAAAACAAGCGGCTGAGTGCCGTGGGTTTTGAAGCAGCGCTTTCCTGGCGGAAATCTCGCTGTTTATCGCTGTGGCCAAACTGCGAGATTTTTGCTGGAAATACGCTCTGTGAGAACCCAGCCTTAACCCTTTCCAATCCACTGTCTGACGTCTAAAGACATTCTGATTGAAGGCTGTACAGCTCCGATGTCAGAAGTTGTTCGGCAGGTTTTTCTTACTGTATATTACTGGCCGCTCTGTTGTCAGGGACCTCTCCAGCATGTCCAATACCGCAGTACTGGCTCTAGCCAGCGGGTGGCGCCATTGTATAATGGCAGAAAGAGAAATACCCCTAGGAAACCCTAAATCCAAAATTGGATTGCAAAGGGTTAAGAATCACACACAAGTTGCCTGACTCACACACAGAGCCATAAAAAAATAAGAGCTATAAAGTAACGTACCTGTCTGCAGACAGAAGTTCCTGTACCAAGCAGGGATAGTATTGCAGCTTCTGGCCACCAGGGGGAGCTTATCACAGCAGACATGTACAGCAGGAACAGAACGTACAGTATGGACTTTTCCAGCCAGCAAGGGGAGCTCACAACAGCACACTCGTACAGCACAGCAGGGACAGGATAACAGCAGACTGTCTGCAGATCTACCTATACATCTGGAGGTAGGAGACAACGGGGATGGCAGCAGGGGACAGGCCTCTTGACTTGCCTGCACACTTTACTATGCCTTACTATCGGGGGATGCCTTATATTTGGGACTTCTGCAAATTTCAGGGGGTGTCTTATTTTCAGGGGGTGCCTTATTTTCGGGGAAACACAGTAGTTGTCTGCAGTAGACTTTTTGGGATGTAGTCATAATGTATATAAGGTATGCAGATTTGTGGAAAAAAAAAAAAAACAACTTTTACTTTGCGTCACCCATAAAGCTTACAGTTAATAAAATATTTAATATTATAACAATAGCTATATAATTTACTTGATCACATTCAATCTGTATACTATACAGTATGCTGAATGTACTCTAGATACTCTTGAGGTTAGGCTACATAGACAGCTTTCAGATGCCAGAAATCGTAATGCCTTAAACTTGTCCACTGAATCCCGACATTTTTGGAATGCCATAATAATAATTGTGTAGATATAGATAGTGCTCCAAACAATGGAATATTATATATGTGTGTGTGTGAATTGGAATGGACATCTTTTTTTCTTCTAATCAGACTACTAACGACCACTTGTCTGTGAGTATGTATGTATGTGTGTGTGTGTGTGTGTGAGTGATTCTTATGCTCCACCCCCTGGGGACGTCACTGAAGGTCCTACAACATATATAAAAACACAGAGTCTGACCAACAGAAGAACAACACAGTTAGGGCTCTTGAAAAGAAGAGGAAAAAAATAACAAAATGAGAATACAACTAAACTGCTATTATGTCAGACACAACTCAGCAGTCCTGACAGAACACACTGACCTACCACCACCACAGAGATCTGGTGGGCAGAAGGACCTGTGGTGATGTCCTGCTGTGGGAGGAGTCAAGCTGTGTTTGTCTTGTGTGGTAATCAAGCTGCTGTGTGTGTGATGTGCCACCAGAAACACTGGGACTATAATCTATATATATATATATATAAAGACGAAAGCCCTCACTGACTCACTCATTGACTGACTCGCCAAAAGTTCTCCAACTTCCCGATGTCGTAGAAACATGAATTTTGGCGCAAACATAGATTATCTTCAAAATAGGAAAAGTAATTGGCTCCCAACTCGATTATTCAATTCTAGCGCAAAAGAATTAGCATCGAAATTTAACGTACATAATCTAAATCTCTCACTTCCCAATGTTATAGAAACGTAAAATTTGGCACTCGCATTGAATATGTCATAAATAGGAAAAGTTAATGGGTCCCAACTCGATTATTCAATTCTATGCGCAAAAGAATTAGCGTCCAAATTTTATGTACGGAATCTAATTCTCTAACTTCCCAGTGTCATAGAAACTCGAAATTTGGCACGAGCATTGATTATTTCATAAATAGGAAAAGCTAATGGGTCCCAACTCCATTATTCAATTCTATGCGTAAAAGAATTAGCGTCCAAATTTTACGTACGGAGTGTAATTTTCTCACTTTCCGGTGTCATAGAAACGTGAAATTTGGCACGAGCATTGATTATGTCATAAATAGGAAAAGCTAATGGGTCCCAACTCGATTATTCAATTCTATGCGCAAAAGAATTAGCGTCCGAATTTTATGTACGGAGTGTAATTTTCTCACTTTCCGGTGTCATAGAAACGTGAAATTTGGCACGAGCATTGATTATGTCAAAAAATGGAAAAAGCTAATGGGTCCCAACTCGATTGTTCAATTCTATGTGCAAAAGAATTAATGTCCAAATTTTACGTACAGAATGTAATTTTCTCACTTTCCGATGTCATAGAAACGTGAAATTTGACACGAGCATTGATTATGTCATAAATAGGAAAAGCTAATAGGTCCCAACTCGATTAATTCTAGCGTAAAAGAATTAGCGTCGAAATTTTACGTACATAATCTAAATCTCTCACTTCCCAATGTCATAGAAACATGAAATTTGCCATAAGCATTGAATATGTCTTAAATAGGAAAAGCTAATGGGTCCCAACTCGATTATTCAATTCTAGCACAAAAGTACTAGCGTCCAAATTTTACGTACGGTATGTAATTTTCTCACTTTCCGGTGTCATAGAAACGTGAAATTTGGCAGGGCATTGATTATGTCATAAATAGGAAAAGCTAATGGGTCCCAACTTGATTATTCAATTTTATGCGCAAAAGAATTAGCGTCGAAATTTTACGTACAGAATGTAATTTTCTCACTTTCCGGTGTCATAGAAACGGGAAATTTGGCACGAGCATTGATTATGTCATAAATAGGAAAAGCTAATGGGTCCCAACTCCATTATTCAATTCTATGCGCAAAAGAATTAGCGTCCAAATTTTACGTACGGTATGTAATTTTCTCACTTTCCGGTGTCATAGAAACGTGAAATTTGGCAGGGCATTGATTATGTCATAAATAGGAAAAGCTAATGGGTCCCAACTCCATTATTCAATTCTATGCGCAAAAGAATTAGCGTCCAAATTTTACGTACGGAATCTAATTGTCTCACTTCTCGGTGTCATAGAAACGTGAAATTTGACACGAGCATTGATTATGTCATACATAGGAAAAGCTAATAGGTCCCAACTCGATTATTTAATTCTAGCGTAAAAGAATTAGCGTCGAAATTTTACGTACATAATCTAAATCTCTCACTTCCCAATGTCATAGAAACATGAAATTTGCCATAAGCATTGAATATGTCTTAAATAGGAAAAGCTAATGGGTCCCAACTCGATTATTCAATTCTAGCGCAAAAGTACTAGCGTCCAAATTTTACGTACGGTATGTAATTTTCTCACTTTCCGGTGTCATAGAAATGTGAAATTTGGCAGGGCATTGATTATACCATAAATAGGAAAAGCTAATGGGTCCCAACTTGATTATTCAATTTTATGCGCAAAAGAATTAGCGTCGAAATTTTACGTACAGAATGTAATTTTCTCACTTTCCGGTGTCATAGAAACGGGAAATTTGGCACGAGCATTGATTATGTCATAAATAGGAAAAGCTAATGGGTCCCAACTCCATTATTCAATTCTATGCGCAAAAGAATTAGCGTCCAAATTTTACGTACGGTATGTAATTTTCTCACTTTCCGGTGTCATAGAAACGTGAAATTTGGCAGGGCATTGATTATGTCATAAATAGGAAAAGCTAATGGGTCCCAACTTGATTATTCAATTCTATGCGCAAAAGAATTAGCGTCGAAATTTTACGTACGGAGTGCAATTTTCTCACTTTCTGGTGTCATAGAAACGTGAAATTTGACACGAGCATTGATTATGTCATAAATAGGAAAAGCTAATAGATCCCAACTCGATTATTTAATTCTAGCGTAAAAGAATTAGCGTCGAAATTTTACGTACATAATCTAAATCTCTCACTTCCCAATGTCATAGAAACATGAAATTTGCCATAAGCATTGAATATGTCTTAAATAGGAAAAGCTAATGGGTCCCAACTCGATTATTCAATTCTAGCGCAAAAGTACTAGCGTCCAAATTTTACGTACGGTATGTAATTTTCTCACTTTCCGGTGTCATAGAAACGTGAGATTTGGCAGGGCATTGATTATGTCATAAATAGGAAAAGCTAATGGGTCCCAACTCGATTATTCAATTCTATGCGCAAAAGAATTAGCGTCCAAATTTTACGTACGGAATGTAATTTTCTCACTTTCCGGTGTCATAGAAATGTGAAATTTGGCACGAGCATTGATTATGTCATAAATAGGAAAAGCTAATGGGTCCCAAGTCGATTATTCAATTCTATGCACAAAAGAATTAGCGTCGAAATTTTACGTACAGAATGTAATTTTCTCACTTTCCGGTGTCATAGAAACGTGAAATTTGGCATGAGCATTGATTATGTCATAAATAGGAAAAGCTAATGGGTCCCAACTCGATTATTCAATTCTATGCGCAAAAGAATTAGCGTCGAAATTTTACGTACAGAATGTATTTTTCTCACTTTCCGTTGTCATAGAAACGTGAAATTTGGCACGAGCATTGATTATGTCCTAAATAGGAAAAGCTAATGGGTCCTAACTCGATTATTCAATTCTAGCGCAAAAGAATTCGCGTCCAAAGTTTACGTGCGGAATGTAATTTTCTCATTTTTCGGTGTTATAGAAACGGGAAATTTGGCACGAGCATTGATTATGTCATAAATAGGAAAAGCTAATGGGTCCCAACTCCATTATTCAATTCTCTGCGCAAAAGAATTAGCGTCCAAATTTTACGTACGGTATGTAATTTTCTCACTTTCCGGTGTCATAGAAACGTGAAATTTGGCAGGGCATTGATTATGTCATAAATAGGAAAAGCTAATGGGTCCCAACTTGATTATTCATTTCTATGTGCAAAAGAATTAGTGTCCAAATTTTACATGCGGAATGTAATTTTCTCACTTTCCGGTGGCATAGAAACGTGAAATTTGGCAAGAGCATTGATTATGTCATAAATAGGAAAAGTTAATGGGTTCCAACTCGATTATTTAATTCTATGCGCAAAAGAATTAGCGTCGAAATTTTACGTACATAATCTAAATCTCTCACTTCCCAATGTCATAGAAACATGAAATTTGCCATAAGCATTGAATATGTCATAAATAGGAAAAGCTAATGGGTCCCAACTCGATTATTCAATTCTAGCGCAAAAGAACTAGCGTCCAAATTTAACGTACGGAATCTAATTCTCTCACTTCTTGGTGTCATAGAAACATGAAATTTGGAACGGGCATTGATTATGTCATAAATAGGAAAAGTTAATAGGTCCCACCTTGATTGTTTAATTCTAAGCGCAAAAGAAGTAGCGTCCACATTTTACATACGAAATCTAATTCTCTCACTTCCCGATGTCATAGAAACTTGAAATTTTGCACGGACATTGATTATGTCATAAATAGGAAAAGTTAATGGGTCCCAACTCGATTATTCAATTCTAAGTGCAAAACAATTAGTGTCCAAATTTTACGTATGGAATCTAATTCTCTCACTTTCTGATGTCATTTTATATATAGGAAACGTCGCATGGTTACCTCACTGTGGTGTTTCCTGGGTAACGCAGATAACTATGCAAAATGGTGAACATATGTTTTTCCGCCATCTCTAAAGTAACCACAACTTCAGAAGATTTTCCGTGTGAACACCAGATAAACACCAGTACCAAATTAACTCGGGCAAAGCCGGGTATATCAGCTAGTATCCTAATAATTACTAGTTTCTACCTAGAATGGTAATTGTGATTCATTTCCAATTAAAGCTATCGAGAAAGTAACCAAACCCCCTATGCGGATGTGATTACAGATGCAAACTATTAAATAATCAGGCTTTTTTTTCTGTTACAAACACTTATTCCTAGAGGTCTGAACATGACTATTAGACAGGACATCGCATGCCATTATTGAAGAATTTTTACTAAAGAATGATTCTATAATAGTTTTCTTTGTTCATTGGTTTTGTTTTCATCATGTGATTGTTTCAACATATTAAATAGTGCGAGACTGTGTTGTGATTCATGTTATGACTAAAGATGTTATAAATCGCAAAGCATCAACTAACTGAATCTGCTTCCATGTGAAGGATCTAGATTTTTAAATTGAAGAAGTAAAACATCTGGTTTTAATTTATACAGACTTTGCGGTTGCTGGATTACGTCTGCCATTTCTTATTGCTGCAGCTTTGCCCTGGAAACATTCGCCTCCATGCCATGTTCCCCGCGGTGCCCGAGATGTGTTGGCGCTGTGGAACTGATAGGGGTACCATGGTATATGTGTGGTGGAGTTGTAGCTTGCAGAGTTCTTTTGGGGATAAAGTAATCTCCACAGATAATCTAATTAGTCGGTAAAACATTCCCAATGGTCCCCAAATCGCACTCCTGTCCATACTGCCTGGTTCAGTCGGCTCGCAAAAGAAGAGCTTACTTAGCTCCTGCCTGATGGCTGCTAGGACAGTTATCCCGCGCCATTCGCGCTCTACACCAGCTCCCTCCTTGTCTGAATGGCCTCAAGAAATGTCTCACCTATGCCGCATGGAGGAATTATGTGCAGAATATTCAGTGTGGCAATAATTCTGATTGATTTTGAGTAGACTCCAGAGATTCAAAACATCTCATAGAAACTCCTGGATTGGCTTCTAGGGAGCTTTTAGACCCAGCCGGGTAATAAGGAGCCGTATTAATACTACTATTTTGACTATGATCATGGTTCTAAGGTGCAAAATTCCCCTTTTCCCACACTTATTACCACCTTTATTATTTGATAGTTCCTCCACCTTCACACTTCACTCTCGCCCCCCCCTTTCTTCTTCATCTCTTATACTTTGATTATTCATTTATCCACATATTTACTCCTAATTTTGTTTTCTTCCCTCTCTCTCTCGTCATCTTTGTCATTTATACTTCTCTATTTTGCTACACTACGCATCATGAGATCATTCCTCAGGCCTTTGCGTATGAAAGACCTGGTTGCTGCCAAGAATGATTTAAGTTGTGGGAAGGCGGGATCCCTTTGCTTCCTGGATATTTAGGGTGAGCCGTTTGCCACTAGGCGGTGGGATGGGGAGGATGATAGTTGATGGCCAGTCCGGGAGAGCAATCGTGGGTAGTTCAAAGTACAAAGGAATTTAGGAAGATCACCCAAAAACAAATAGTGCTGATTTCCTCCCATATTTAGTTAGAAGTTGGAAGAGATACCCCCAACTGTAGATTTCCTTCTCCTTCAGAGCTATGAGGAGGAGTTGCAAAGCCTTGTGCAACTGGACAGTATGTCTGGCCAGCACAATGAATTATCTCTATAACACAAAAGTGAAAATGAATAAAAATATCTTACTAGTACAAAACAAACTCAATAAAAAAGGCAGATACAAAACAACAGAGGTGGGCAACCCATACAGAGTAAGGCTTCATTCACACAAGCGTATATTGGCCCTGTTTTCACGGCTGATATACGCTACACATCTGAGGCATTGGTTTCCAATGCCTCAGTTCAGATGCACGTTTTCTACTGTGTAAAAGCGTCCAGTCGGCATCTGGTGTACATTCCGGTGGGGCACTTTGATGCCGGCCTGAAAAGAACGTTCTGGAACTATTTTTTCCAGCTAGAATACAGCCGCTGCCATAGACTCCTGTGGGAGCCTATGACAGCTGCCAGAGAAAGAAGGTGGGAGGGAGTTTAGCAGCATGACTGCTAAACTCCCTCCCTCTTCCCTGCTCCTCTCCGCCCCTTGTCGGCTGTCTGCCATGGGAGGGAGCCAGTGTGCTAAACTCACGCTCCCTCTCCCTTGCCAGCAACTCACATAGGCTGGAGCAGAGAGAGGGGGAAGGACTAGCTCTGCTAAACTCCCACACCCCTGGCTGACGGTTATTTAAGGCTGCGGCGTAAATGCGCTGTAGCTTTGGCCGTCTGAACGGGCGTTTAAATGGGAGTTGCAACTAAGGCCGTGAGGTATAGTCACAATATGTCAAGTCTGTTAAAGTAACAGGACGGAGTATAAAAAAAGGTATATACCAGGAAAAACTAAAATTGCAGCATCCATAAGATCCAAAGTAATAAATGTACTTACATGTGCCGTTCACTCCTATGAAAAATATCACAGAGAAAGCACAGCTAATAAGAAAACATGGTGCCAAATAAAGTAGCAACCAAGACGCCATATGACAACACATCACAACATAGACAGTACTGCCACACATTAACTAGACCATCCCAGTAGATAGATGATCAACACATCAAATGAAATAACAAAATACGTGGCAGCATACAAAAGGTGAATAGCAGTTCCAAATTCTTTATTCCTCCATGTTTTTAAAAAAGAACTGGCAACGTTTTAACCTCTCTAGGTCTTTATCAAGATTAAAATGACACCTTATGGCCTCCTTCCCACGAACGGATTTCCGCCGCGTAATTCGCGGCGAAAATACGCTGCGTTGCCCGCAGCTATTAGGTTCTATTGAAGTCCTTTGCATAGAACGAAACATCACAGTTTTGTGCTCTGCCTATGGAGTTGTTTTAAACAATAAAGATAGCTATTGGATTTTTTATCCGCTGAGGACTTCAGAATCTTTGTTTGATATGCTCCATTGGATGCTGCTCTCCCTGACATTTTTCCAGGATTTACTTAGGATCTTCTAGTCCGGATCCCTCGGTAAGCATGCATCTGTTTGCTCTTACGCTATTTTTGGGCTTATTGCCATATCTCCCTATTTCTACAAGCCTTAGGGCTTTTTTGGTCTGCTGCAGAGACCCTTCTGCTATTTTTCTTACCACATCTTCTCCTCCCTGAGCTTCTGCTATGTCCCGGGTCACCTCACCTCATGCTGGCTGGTTTGTTATGAAGCCGGCATTCCTTGCATTCTCTTCCGGCTGGGTCAGTGAAGGTCCGGTCCCTGTGCTGTAGTGTTCACTGCCTAGGAAGAAATTCTAATCTGTTTTAGAGACAACTCGCAGGAGCAGTCTCTGAAGTAGATCGGCACTCCCCCTGCTGGCCTGTGAGGTGTGACATAATATACATTGGCTGTCAGCCAATGTATGTAACCTCACAGGAAGGAGAGGATTCAGCCAGCTCGAGGGGGGTGACTACCCCTCCCACTAAGACTGCAGGAGGCAGTAGAAGATAGGGGAGGTGTGGCCCACCTATGCCTGCCAATGCGGAGCCTACACTACGGCAAGTTACAGCCCAACTGCTGGATGCCATTCAATGTTCCACTACTTCATTAACGGGCAAAATTGAAGAAGTTAAAATCGACGTTGGCCTCCTGCGACAGGATATGCAGAACCTTAGGGAGTGGGTCAGAGAGACTGAGGTCCGCATCTCTCAGGTGGAAGATACTCTAACTCCAATACCAGCTAAATTGACCGAATTGGAGAAGATGGCCGGTCTATGGTCTCAACGGGCTAATGACCTTGAGAACAGACTGAGAAGAAATAATCTTCCTATTTTGGGTCTGCCGGAGCAGGCTGAGGGACAAAATCCGTGTACATTTATGGAGGGGTGGCTGAAAGACCTTCTTCCGGGGGCAGACTTCTCTCCGGCCTTTGCCATTGAACGGTCCCATAGAGTTCCATCTCGGCCCCCCCCTCCGGGAGCCCCGCCCGGCCGATGCTGGCACGATTACTCAGTAGCAAGGATAGAGATGCCGCGCTACAAGCTGTTAGACGTAAAGGGACACTTAAATTCAACAACACCAACGTCTCCATCTTTCCCGACTTCTCAGCAGCTCTTCAAAAAACGAGGGCATCCTTTGTCAACGTCAAGCGCCGGCTGCGAGAGGCTGCAATCCAGTACTCCATGATGTATCCTGCCCGCCTGCGTGTCATTCACGGCGACCGCACCATCTTCTTCTCTACACCTGCGGAAGCTGAGACCTGGTTAGAGAGACTCCCGAGAACGCCCAGATGTTGACCTGGAACCCCTGGAATTCGAGTTTAAATTCAAGAACTGATAACATAAGTGTTGCAACCCTGTTGAGAGTCTGCCCTCTCTACTTAGTGTTTATGTTTATCCTCCCCCCTTTTTTTTCCTTTCCCCTCTTCTTCCCCTTCCCTATGTAGATTGGGCAGAACTATACGACAGAGACTTTTGGGACTACTTCTCCCATGCCTCAGGGAATTATCATTATAATGGTTATATATATGTCTTTTTGGTATCCACGGAATGTATGCTTGGTGCGAATTGTGAGACTGTGCCCTATGTATCGCCATCTGATAGGTGCACTCTCTCCCCCTTTGTTTATTAGGTTGCATGTACTAAATACCACTGCTCTCCTAATCCTAAGTAACTGGGCACACATGCAACTTCAAGTTCGGTTTACAATGTTTAGTTATGGTTTCTTTCAAGTTTTGCAAAGACTGGTGCAGTATAATATGTGGATACACGGTTGGCAGGAGTATGTAGAGGTCTGGATAATCATGGGCCATTGTCGGATGTCCACTCCTGTTAACCTAGGGGTCATCCTAGTATCACATGTAAAGTATTATCTATATGGCTAATTTCACTGTACTGTCCTGGAACGTCCGGGGACTGGGCTCTCCCAGAAAACGCTCTATGGTATTCTCACAAGTAAAGCGCTGTAACCCACATATAGTATGTCTTCAGGAGACTCATCTGACTCCAGAGTCCATATCGTGGTTGCGCAAGCCATGGGTCCAATGGTCCATCCACGCCACTCACACTTCATACTCCAGGGGAATATCTATCCTGGTACACAAACGACTCAGATGGGAGCCTGGTCGGGCCCTGAGAGACCCTTAGGGTAGATATGTCTTTATTCAGGCCTGGGTTGAGTCAAATCCATACGTCATCCTTGGGATCTACCTGCCACCGCCAGCGAACCTGAAGATCCTTCATCAGGCTGCCCAGTTCGCGGCTCAGTTCCCAAACGCTGCGGTTATCTGTATGGGCGACTTTAATATGTTGCTGGACACAACATTAGACAAATTTACTACTCGTCAGCCCGTCTCTACTATCCCACATCCTACAGCACTAGCTTCATTTACTCAGGAGGTGGGCTGGCAGGAGGTTTGGAGAGCTAAACATCAAGCAGATCGGGAGTTCTCATGCTACTCAGCCGGTAGCAACTCCCTGTCACGTATCGATTACTTTTTTGGTAACGCCCGTAATTGTACAGCAGTAGCCAAAGTACAGTATCTCCCTAGAGAAGTGTCGGATCATTCTCCCCTCTGGGCTGAATTTGGTAGAGCAAATGGCAAAACTAATAGACATAGTTGGAGAATACATCCCTTCTGGCTAAGTCTATTTGACCCACATGATCGTATTCCCAACCAACTCACCACCTTCCTGGAAATAAATAGCCCTGACACTGATTCGGCACTGCTCTGGGAGACGCTTAAGGCCTTCCTCAGAGGTTGCCTACGCTCCTCTATATCCTTTATTAAACGTAACACTTCCCGATGCGAGCAGGAGATGGCATCTGAATACTCCAAATTGGAGGCAACTTATGTTGCAGACCCCTCAGATGATAATAGAACAAGGTGGTTGAGCCAAGGAAGACAATACCTCCTATATCTGCAGGAGAAGGCTTGTAGGTCCACTTTCTTTGCTAAGCAAAAATACTATGAACAAGGTCATCAATCCAGCAGTTTGCTGGCTCTTTTAGTCCACCAGAATTCAGCATCCCCCTCTATATTACATGTCAAATCTGATTCAGGAGAAGTTCTTATGGATGCGGATCAGATCAGGTTGCGGTTTCAACAGTTCTACACTGAGTTGTATAACACCAAATTTCACCATTCTCAGGACACCCGGAACGATTTTCTAAATAAACCTACATTCCCGACACTCACACAGGACCATCAAGCATTTATAGATGCGCCCTTTACTCTGACCGAATTAACGGAAGCGCTTTCGGGCATGTCCAGTGGCAGATCGCCAGGCCCTGATGGCATTCCAATCGAGGTGTATGCCAAATACCAAGACATACTGCTCCCTACATTACTTGCTACATATAATGCGGCCTATGAGAAGGGAGATCTCCCTCCATCCTTCCACGAAGCAACAATAGTACTAATTCTAAAGCCGGATAAAGATCCCCTAGACTGTGGTTCTTACAGGCCGATTTCCCTACTTAATACGGATTACAAACTTCTGACTAAAATGCTGGCTAATCGACTCAATACCATAATACTGGACTTAATCCACCCGGATCAAACGGGGTTTATGCCCGGGAAGTCCACCAGAGACAACTTACGGAGGGCCCAAGTGGTGACGCAGGTGGGGGCGGCCGGAGGAGAGGACTGGGCCTTGGCCTCCTTAGATGCGGCAAAGGCATTCGATTCAATTGAATGGCCCATTCTTTTTCAGGTTTTACAGAGATTCGGTTTCGGTGAGACCTTCATTCGTTGGATCACTCTTCTGTACAAATCCCCCCTAGCAGCTATTTCCATTAATGGGTCCTGCTCTCCCTATTTCCAATTACATAGAGGAACTAGACAGGGGTGTCCCCTATCCCCCATACTATTTGCTCTGGCCATTGAACCGCTAGTTATGTTGCTAAGAGAAACCCAGCTATACAGGGGTGTCGCAGTAGGAGACAGGGAAGACCGGGTGGCTTTATACGCCGATGATCTCTTGCTTTTCTTGGCGGACCCTGAGTCAACCCTCCCCCACGTAATAAATCTCATTAATACATTTGGTGACTTTTCGGGCCTTCAAATCAACTGGACTAAATCAGCCCTGATGCCTGTCTCCCGGGGAAGCCATCTGGCAGATATGGACTCACTCTGCGGCCTCCAGCTCTCTAATCAGTTTAAATACCTGGGGTTACAGATAACCAATGATGCGGGAAGGTCTCTAGAGCTAAATGTATACCCCCTTATAGATCTATTCAGGTCCAAGTTTAAAATATGGGGCTCCTTGCCGCTTTCAGTGGCGTGGCGCATTATCCTTATCAAACTGATAGTATTACCAAAGTGCCTATACATAATGCAGCATGTGTCGGTACATATCCCGACCCGCTTCTTTAAATCCATGCAGTCCTTGATGTCTTCCTTTATATGGGGAAACTCCCGCCCCAAATTACGAATCTCGACACTTCAAAGGCCGAAGCAAGATGCGGGTGCTGCCCTGCCAGATCTGTTCCTCTACTATGTGGCCAGTCAGCTAATTCACTTGAGAAGCTGGCTGAGTGATGACCCTCTCCCCAACTCTGAGGCGCATCTAGCACATTACCTAAAAATCCCTAGATTGTGGCCCTTGCTAGAATCTCCTATTCTAACAGGCAAAATGTTACCAATTCATAGGTTGGCCTCTCAGGTCTGGCGGCAGGCCAAGTCAATTAGCCGGTTCATGGACATAATAGCTGACACTCCCCTTTGACGTAATCCTGGGCTTCCGGAAGTGCTCCGTTTGGAAGATGCCCAGGTTTGGGAACAATATGGCATCCGGACCCTGGCAGACCTCTATCCACAGAACACCCTGTCTTCATTTGAGCAATTACAGAACAAATACGAGCTACCCCGCTCCCATTTCTATAGATTTCTCCAGATCAGACACGCTTTGCAGGCACAGTTCCCACCGCCCAGACCTCCTATTTCTCATTACCCCTTAATAGGCATCCTTTGCTCCCAGGGCCCTCAGGGACTCATATCGGCACTGTACTCCCACCTTATCTCAATACGAGCCTCTCAAGATATACCCTCTACCCTAGTAAAATGGAGGACACTGATACCAACTCTAACAGACGATACGTTCCAAGAGCTTTTGGAATCTCCTCTATATGTATCCCCAACAGCCAATAATAAAATGATCCAGCTCTATATAGTGTATCAGTGCTATCTCACTCCAGCAAGATTGTGCAGAATGCGAAGAATACAGTCTACAAACTGCATTAGGTGTTCCTGCGAATATTCCGATTTTTGGCATATGATGTGGGAGTGTCCTGCTATTGAAAGTTTCTGGGGGGAGGTCATGGGTTTCCTCTCTGAACTTGTGGAAGTCCCTGTTCCACCGAGCCCAGAGATTTGTCTATTTGGAATATTAGATTAAGAAAGCTGGCAACACCATAAAAAGATGTTTCTGCGGGAATCTTTGTTCCTTGCTAGAAAAACGATTGCATTGCGGTGGATGGATCGTGAGAGCCCCTCACTCTCAATGTGGAGGAAGCTGGTCAATTCGGTGGTGCCATCTATATATATAAAGACGAAAGCCCTCACTGACTCACTCACTCACTGACTGACTGGCCAAAAGTTCTCCAACTTCCCGATGTCATAGAAACATGAATTTTGGCACGAGCATCGATTATCTCCAAAATAGGAAAAGTAATTGGGTCCCAACTCGATTATTCAATTCTAGCGCAAAAGAATTGGCGTCGAAATTTAACGTACATAATCTAAATCTCTCACTTCCCAATGTCATAGAAACTTAAAATTTGGCACGCGCATTGAATATGTCATAAATAGGAAAAGTTAATAGGTCCCAACTTGATTATTCAATTCTATGTGCAAAAGAATTAGCGTCCAAATTTTACGTATGGAATCTAATTCTCTCACTTCCCGGTGTCATAGAAACTCGAAATTTGGCAGGAACATTGATTATGTCATAAATAGGAAAAGCTAATGGGTCCCAACTTCATTATTCAATTCTAAGCGCCAAAGAATTAGCGTCCAAATTTTACGTACGGAATGTAATTTTCTCACTTTCCGGTGTCATAGAAACGTGAAATTTGGCACGGGAATTGATTATGTCATAAATAGGAAAAGTTTATAGGTCCCAACTCGATTATTCAATTCTAGCGCAAAAGAATTGGCGTCGAAATTTTACGTGCGGAATGTAATTTTTTCACTTTCCGGTGTCATAGAAACGGGAAATTTGGCACGAGCATTGATTATGTCATAAATAGGAAAAGCTAATGGGTCCCAACTCGATTATTCAATTCTATGCGCAAAAGAATTAGCGTCCAAATTTTACGTACATAATCTAAATCTCTCACTTCCCAATGTCATAGAAACGTGAAATTTGGCACAAGCATTGATTGTGTCATAAATATGAAAAGTTAATAGGTCCCAACTCGATTATTCAATTCTTAGCGCAAAAGAATTAGTGTCCAAATTTTATGTACGTAATCTAATTCTCTCACTTCCTGATGTCATTTTATATAAAGGAAACGTCGCATGGTTACCTCCACGTAGTGTTTCCTGGGTAACGCAGAGAACTATGCAAAATGGTGAACATATGTTTTTCCTCAGTATCTCTAAAGTAACTACGACTTCATAAGATTTTCCATGTGAACACCAGATAAACACCAGTACCAAATTAACTCGGGCGAAGCCGGGTATATCAGCTAGTATAATTATATAGTTTACAAGGGACGTAGGTGTCCTGAGAAATTTGATAAAGTGTGGGGTCTGTGGTGTGATTCCCCCCTCACGTTATATTCACCACAATTAATGACTTCATCTATTCTGGAGCTCAGGCGTGCTCACTAGTGGATACATGTTCTGGAGCGGGACCTGTGGCCTTTGGTCTGCTTTTCTGATCTGACTTGAAAGCATTAAATCGTTATTTTTGATGTATCAGGGTGACTGAACCTCCCTACCAATCTAACTATACAAGGTTATGTACTATTTATGTGCTGCACCTGTCTATGACTGTATGTTCCTTATGCTACTTAATTTTCAATAAAACGAGTTTAAAAAAAAAAAAAAGGTAGGGGGGGTGAAGATCTGGTAAGTAGACTGATGGGATGTACGATACTAAATGTAAAGGATGACATGATCCAAATCTGTTTATGGAAGATAAAACCTCAAATATATACCTAGACACAATTACAACCCAGGCAAATTCCCGTATGAACATAATATGTGTACATAAGCACCACACAATAGGCAGGTGATGGGCAGCCTTATTGGTGATGGGCAGCCTTATTGGGTACAGAGTTTGTAAAAGCAAAAGACAGCCATGTTAGCAACGGAGTTATATAAAACAATGTACTTCATGAAGGTAGAGAGATGGAAAGAGGGTGCAAAGGGGTGATCACCTGAGAAAGACAGGTAAGAGAAATACAAATAAGTGGCAGTCAAAGTATGATAGTGATTATAAAGCATAAGTGAAGCCTCAACGATGCAATGCGATATTGTGAATAATGGTGCCCTTTAAAAGGCGAAGGACCATGACTTCTCATACAAAGGAATGTGGTGTTCCGGGACTCGCCTTCTCTCATGTCTTGGCTGAGGAGTGGATGGATACCATTAAAGACCTCAGGTGATTGGGTATAGAAATTAGGATAAATCTCAAGAATGAGTTTGGTTTATGGACCCTGGGCATTTGCCTTCCCTAATCCCTCCAACTGTTCCCTCTTCATGCTTTCTCTCTTTCTACTTTCTTTGGCTTTTCTTCCTAAACCTATGCATATACTGATATTTAGAACTACCATAGTCTAAATGGAAAAAGAAAAGAGGGGTGACGCTTCATGTGCTTTTTCTGGTGGGCTCCTATGGCAATACGATTGGGAAAGACCCAATAGACAAGGAATCATTGGGCGAGATACGGGAAATGTTTATTATTTTTATATACAAGCAAAAAAAGGTAGAAGTCATCAAAACTAGGAATGTTAAATATGTCTGTGGATAATGGCTCTATATTTGCAAAGTGTCTAACAGTTCATATCCTATTTTCAAATTTACATATGAAAGTTTAATAAAATCTTTTTGAACATAAAAGAATGTGGTGGTGTGGCTAAAGATAACGAGTGACACAGTTGTTCAAGATGTAATATAGTAACATGTAAGGCCGAAAAAAGAACGATGTACATCCAGTTTAGCCCATTACCCCCCAATGTTGATGCAAAGGAAGGCAAAAAACAAACAAACAATGGGGTAAAAGCCAATTTTTCCCTTTTAAAGGCAAAATAATTCCTTTCGGACTCCAAACTGGCAATCAGAATAATCCCCGGATCACCGACCCTTGTGAAGTTATTAACAATGTAGAATATTGTAACGCTCAAGATTTCGCCAACACCACGTCCTCAGGCAGAGAGTTGTATAGTCTTACTGCTCTTACAGTAAAGAACCCTTTTCTATGTTGGTGTAGAAACATTCTTTCCTCGAGACGTAGAGGGAGCCCCCTTGTTACAGTCACAGTCCGGGGTATAAATAGATGATGGGAGAGATCTCTGTATTGTCCTCTGCTATATTTATACATAGTTATTAGAGCGCCCCCTTGTTACAGTCCTGGGTATAATAGAGGATGGGAGAGATCTCTGTACTGATCCCTGATATATTATACATAGTTATTAGGTCGGACTTCAGCCATCTTTTTTCTAAACTAAATAACACCAGTTTTGATAACCCCTCTGGGTATTGTAGTCCACCTATCTTGTTTATTACTTTAGTTGCCCGCCTTTGCACCCGCTCAAGCTCCAATATGTCCTTCTTGAGTACCGGTACCTAAAACAGTCCACAATATTCCATGTGTAGTCTAACCCGTAACTTGTAAAGAGGAAGAATAATATTCTTGTCATGTGCCCTAGACCTCTTTATGCACCTCATGATCCTATTTGCCTTGGCAGCAGCTTTCTGACACTGGTTGCTCCAGTTAAGCTTACAGTTAACCAAAATCATTAAGTCCTTCTCCATATCAGTGTTCCCCAGTGGTTCCACACGTAGTGTGTAATGGTGACATGTATTTCCTCTGCCCATGTGCAGAACCTTACATTTATCAGTGTTACACCTCATTTATCACTTTTCTGCCCCCAACATATCCAGATCCTGTTGTAACCACATTCTGTCCTCTCTTGTATTAATTTCTTTACGTAGTTTTGTGTCATCTGCAAATATTGCTATTTTACTTCTTTATATTTGTCATTTCTCCTTAAATAAACCATTACATTTTAATCAAATACTTTAAGAAATGGTATCTAAAAAAGAAAAATCAGGGAGACAACATTTAGCCAATGGGCAGTGCTCTTTGGAGATACAGTTAACCTGGTTTTAGAACTTCTGCAAACGTGGATCTCAATATAGGACTGGGATGAATTAAGAAATGTTCTTAATCTGGGTATATTCCATACTACATGGAGGTTGAAAAAGAAAACATTATACCCCAATTTAGCAGCACCTCAGATGAGAGCTCACATAAATGCTTTGCAGAGATCAAATACCAGACGTCTCAACATCAACTATTCAGAGGAGACCGAGAATCGGACCTTTATAGTCACATTACTGAGGAACATCAACAAGAAGAGAATTGCTTGGGTCCAGAAACATAAGGAACGGATACTAGAAATCTGGACTTTGGTATGATTAATCAAAATTAGAGAGTTTTCATCCAATTGCCATATCTGCCATGCAATTTGGGAGACGTAGGATAGATGAGCGGATGCTTTCTATGTGTGTGGTTCCCACTGTCAAGTGTGGAGGAGGAGGTGTGATGGTGTCAGGGAGCTTTGCTGGGGACTCTGTTGGCAATTTATTCAAAACTCGAGGTATACTGAACCAGCATGACTACCACAGCATTCTGCAGCAACAAGCCATCGCATTTGGTTTCTATTTAGCAAAAAAAAAATTGTTCATTTTTTTAACAGGCCAATGACACCAAACATCCCTCTAGCCTATGTAAGAGCTATTGGACCTAGAAAAAAAGTACTGCAGTGCTGCGTCAGATGACATGGTGTCTACAATCACCCGTCCTAAACCCAATTGAGATGCTTTTGGATGAGTTGGCAGCTTTTCCTTCACTCTGCTGTCTAACAAGTACTCAAAACCTCTGGGAACTCCTTCAAGACTGTTGGAAACCCATTCTAATTCACTACCACCTGAAGCTGATCGTGGGAATGACAAGAGTGCAAAGCTGTCATCAAAACAAAAGGCTAACTTAGAAGATTTAAAAATATAAAATATACTCTGATTTATCACTTTTACCATTTAACTCCATGTATTTCTTCATAGTTTTCATGTCTTCAATATTATTCTTTAATGTTGAAAAAAACAACCCCCCCCCCCCCCCCCAAAAGATGGAGTGAAAAAGTGTATCCAAACTTTCGACTGGTACTGTATATTTGTAGCAGCTCTCCAGTCCAACTAGAATATCTACATTTGTAGACTCCTCTTAAAACCCAATATCAGAACAATTCCATTTGGAACAGACCATTTTACCAACAGGAATATTTTAAATGATAGTTGGCTGGTGGTAAGAGGTTGCAGGCAGCAGGGTATTACATGAAATTTTTGGCAAGTACTCCATTGTAGACCAGAGTCATTCCTGTTAGGCCTCATGTCCACGGGGAAAAATCAGGCCCGCCGCGGATTCTTCATGCAGAATCCCTCCGCTGGTCTCTCCTTTCCCATGGATATAAGGCCTAAAAAGAATAATTATTTACCGTTCCGGACGCTGCGGATCTGCCCTCCGTCGCGGCCGGATCTTCTTTCTTCGGCCCGGCGGATGTGCTCAGCACGCCGGCACTGTGCCGCACACTCTTTTTTTTTTTTTAACTCCTGCTCTCCCACGCTGGAGAGCAGGAATTCAGCTGCGGGTGTGCCGCAGATCCGGTCGGCTTCCATAGGCTTCAATAGATGCTCAAAATACACAATATGAAGCCTATGGACGCCGTCCGGATCCGCGGCGTGGGAGAGCAGGAGTTCAAAAAAGAAAGGGTGCACGGTGCATGCGCACGGCACTCTGCTGGCGTGCCAAGCACATCCGCTGGGCCGATAAAAGAAGATCCGGCCGCAACGGAGGGCAGATCTGCAGCATCCGGACAGGTTAGTAATTCTTTTTAGGCCTTGTGTCTGCGGAAAAGGAGAAACCCCGCTGCAGGATTCTGCATGAAGAATTCGTGGTGGGCCTGATTTTCCCCATGGACATGAGGCCTTACGTGACTGCTGTGAAATTCTGCTCCAGCACCCGTATGTCTGCATGCAGCTTTTTAATGTACAACTGCAGGCAGAATTAAGCAATTTTCAATTCTGCATCGAGGCTGCAGATTTTGGTGCGTAATTTATCGTGTTATATTGTGTATTTTGCAGAGATATTCCGCTCGTGTGAAAGCACCTTTACCTGTTCAGTATCAAAGTCGCCATGGTCTAAGCTGTAACAATTCCAATACATCAAAATCACTTCATTGTTGCAAGGCTTGTATAAAGAGTCTAACATTGACTTTCAGGCATTGCTGCCTTCCAACAGGTGGCGCTGTGCAGGTACTGTTTCATCTCTCTTATTTGCATACAGTATTCTCCAGAGAAGCGTAAATGGCCTTTTAAGTCTCCTCACTTACCGTCTAGGCGCTCTCCCTAAGGAGAAAATATAGCGTTTCTGACCTATATATAATAACAAAACATTCACAATTTAGCACAAGTACTTTATTACAAATATAACAAGCTAAAACTACATAAAAGTTGATTTAATGAAACCAATACACTAACAAATATAAAAGTAATAAAATTAGTTAAAAAAAAAAAAAACTATAAAAATTCCCAAGGGAAGGTTAGTGTCTCTGTTCTGTCACCGTATATTGCCCAGTAGCTTATAACTTAGTTGATAGGGAAAACTGTTGCTTTCAACTGACAGTGGGTTTTTACATTTTTTATGCAACCCATCAAAAAACAAAAACAAAAACAAAAAACAAAAAACAAAAACAGAAATCATTATACTATGTAGTCATACAATACAAAATGTTTGATTCAATCCCGACCACTGGCTTTCAGAAAACTATAATACTATAGTTAGTTAGTCATAGATAATAGTGGTAAAGACTCTCTCTACATGTCTAAAATCACCTGAGTTGCGTCAGAAAAATCCTCGGAACAAGAAGAAATTTGGGTTAGTTCATAATCAAATTATTATACTTACTTAAAGGAAGCATCCACTTTAATCACAACAACCTCATTACTAAATGTTATCAGACAAAACTGAACCCGAACATAAATAATTTCCTATGGGCTGCTTCACTGTACACAAAAGAGCAAAGCAGGTAAAATGACAGATATGTCTCATCAGCTTAAAGGCCCATTTACACGCAACGATCACTCAAACAAACGAATATGCGCAAAAATCGTTATGTGTAAATGTGACGCCATTGTCTATTATTCGTTAATTTATCGTTTAGCGCTGAGTTTCAAACTGCATAAAAATGGAAATTAGTTTGCTTTTCGCTTCATATAAAATGGCATTCATTAAGTCTTTCAAAGACTTAAATTGAGGGGGTGATTGTTTGCCTTGCATAAACATGACTACTTGTTTACCGATGCCGACACACTAATTAAAACCCTGCCGGCTAGAGATTCCTGTTATAAACACACACACCCACCTGAGCAAACAACATATACATAAACACTGCATATGTTGTTTGCTCAGGTGGGTGTGTGTTTATACCAGGAATCTCTGGTCGGCAGGGTTTTAATGAGGAAAATGGAGAGGATTTTAGACGATTATCTGTACGTTTAAATGTTCAGCATTTTATGGGGAGAAAAAAAAAAGTCGTTAAATTTGTTCAAACGACAACCGTTAGGTGTAAAAGCCCTTTAAAAGACAAGGGCTACTAGTTGCAAGAAACCCTGTAAAAGATAGAAATAAAGAGCTATCTAGAGGTGGACACACCCTTAGCACACTACATTCTCAACCCAAACTTATAGACTTGGCCATTGTATTGTTATTTTAGATGCAACGCAAGGTCTTTGTTTATCGGTCCACTGGAACTCTTCTTTATCCACAACGAGGATAAGAAATCCTGAGGGTTTTCGGAAATTGAGCCTAGAACTTCCTCGAGACCTTATTGCTAATGTTTCATATAACCTGATGATTTTGTAATCTCTCATAAGATAGCCCAAAAGGTTCAGTCACCATTCTGCTTTTATGTTTTCTAACTACACCGACAGCCGCCGGCTTCCCTTATCGAAAGACTTATTCACATCCTTTCATTTTTCCAATTTATAATCTACGTACATGATCAATATTTCACGCGAGTGCATGTCCGCAACTTTCCGGATCTTATTGTATGTGAATATACAGGTCTATTAAATTCAATGGGGTTAGTTGGGAGCCTCTAGAACAACGTTCTCTATATTAGAATTCAGACTATTATACACATGAGCGATCTGTTCTGACATTTCGGCTCCATATCTAGATGGCGGTTAGAGTAGATTAGTAGAGCCAGACTATTGCTTTAATGTAACTTGATTATTTTTGCAATGCTAGTGGAGATTTCCGCTTGAACATCCTATAAATGTGTTAACATTTGATTTTCTTGTACTCCTTTGTAGTATTAAGAACATATCCAGAGTTGTATTTGCCAACTTCATACAGTTCATGAAAACTGTGTAACCTTCCGGTGTGTTCTTCGATGAATAATGAGGCCCGGTCTCTGGGCAAAACATTTGCCACACTCGGTGCATAAATGTGGTTTTTCCCCTGTGTGTATGATCTGATGGTTGACCAGATGAGACTTACGAGCGAAGCATCTTCCGCACTCAGGACACTGGAATGGTTTCTCACCTGTGTGAATTATCTGGTGTTTCCCAAGATGTGACTTGCGAGCAAAACATTTCCCGCACTCGGCGCACTGGAACGGCCTCTCCCCTGTGTGGATTCTCTGATGCTTGGCAAGGCCAGACTTGTCTGTAAAACACTTGCCGCATTCGGGACACGGGAAGGGCTTCTCCCCCGTGTGGATTCTTTCATGTTTAATCAGGTCAGCTTTATACGTGAAGCTCTTCCCGCATTCTGCACACTGGTACGGCCTCTCACCTGTGTGAATTCTCTGGTGTTTAGTGAGGCCAGAGTTGTCGGTAAAACATTTTCCACACTCTCCACATGGAAATGGCTTCTCCCCCGTGTGAGTTCGCATGTGCTTGATAAGGTACGAATTATGCGTAAAACATTTATCACATTCTGTGCAATTAAAGGGCTTCTTTGTCACACGAGAACCCTGAAGTTCTAAAACACCAGGATTCGGGTTAAAATGTTTAATATAGTCCGAGTATGGAAACACGTTGTTATTTCCTGCACACGCCTTAATAAAATCTGACATATCAAGAAAACCTTCCTCATGATTAGATGGATCAGATGATAAAGACGCACTGTGAAATACTGGGCGTTTAGGGCGTATATTTACAGACATCGACTTTCCTCTTGGCGCTTCTGCTGTGAAGTCGTCGTCATCGTCATCATCATCTATTTCGCAATCTGGAGAAGAAATGACATGGGCCTCCATAGAATGTCTGCTTTCATGGCCATCTGTTGATAAAACACTGTATTAAAAACTGAATAAACGAAAGAAAGAACGGGCCAAAACCGTTTAGGCCCAATGTCCACTGGCGGATTTGATGCGCGGAAGATCCGCAATTCAAACTGCCCATAGGGAATCACGGGCATCCACAACTGAATTAAGTGTGATTTTTCTCAGTGAAAGAAACCAAGAAATCTTGTAGATATGATACCTTTTAACGGCTAACAAAAATACATGATGTTATAGCAAGCTTTCAGATCGTCTATCGATCCTTCCTCAGGCTAAAATGGAACTGGTTTGGATGGGGCACATGTATAATATACAAATGCAGAGAGGACACCCCTCTTGATTGAAATACAAATGTTCACACACAGAAATGTGAGACCGTTTTGCACTCAAAACTGACAAACAGAGCTGAGACATAAATCGTAAATCAGTCCACTGAGCTCAGGACAGTTTTATGATGTGTCTTATCTCTTCCTCAACCTGCACATGGAAGGAGATGCAGCACCACCTATTGGATGGCAACATTATTACAAGCCAAGTTCTGATATTTTTTGAAGTTTTAAAGAAAGAGAAAAAAATAAGTTTTGGAGGTTGCTTGTAACACAGAAGGGGAGGGTCCGTGAATGTGGTTTTCAGACGGTCATCATTGTGTAGGGTATGGTGGAGTTTCTTTGCATTCTTCCTTAGTACCTCTAGCTGTGAATTGTAGGTCACTACTAGTGGCGCATATCCATTTTTTTCCTTTCTCCTTGTATTGGAGTAGTTCATTTCTGGGTATCCTGGTGATTTGGTCATTAACTGAGATGGGATTCAAAAAGGTCTTTTTGAGATTGTGTAAATGTTCCTCTCTGTCTCTTGGGTTGGAGCAGATCTGGTTTTATCTGATGGCCTGGCTGTAGACAATGGACTTTTTGATGTGTTTAGGGTGGGAACTGTCCCATCCGAGGTATGTGGGCCGATCAATCAGTTTCCGGTATAGGGATGTCTGTATTGAGTTGTTCGAAACTTTTATGGCGGTATCCAAAAAGTTGATTCCAGTATACGAGTAGCTTAATGTCAGGTTTACGGAGGGTTGAAATGCATTGAATCTCTCATGGAATTTTATTAGTTCTTGTTCGGTGTGGGTCCAGATGATTATGATGTCATCAATGTAGCAGAAGTAGGCTAATTGATGGGGCAGAAGGCAAAAAAGTCACTCTCCAATTCTGCCATGAAAAGGTTGGCATATTGCGGTGCCATTTTACTCCCCAAGGCGATTCCGGTGAGTTGCAGGAATATCTTTTTGTCAAAGAAGAAATAATTGTGCGAGTATGAATCTTGGAGTTGTAACACCGACTCAGAGGTAACCCCATTGGCCTCAAGGTGCGCCTGGCAGGCGGTCAGTCCATCTTCGTGTGGGATGTTGGAGTATAAGGACTCTACATCCATTGTGGCCAGGATTGCGCCATCTGGGAGGGGACCTATGGTTGACAGTTTGTTCAGTAGGTCCGTGTATCATTTCTACAAGATTATTTGCTTTCTCTTACTGAGAACAATCACACTTTGCTCCACTGGCTAACACCGTACCAAACCTTTTTTTATTTCAACTGAATTAAAGCCTGCGGATTTGTTGTGCTTTGGCTGCGGAAAACAAATCGCAGCATGCTCCATTTCAGTGTGGTACCCACACGGATGGCTCCCATTGAAGTCAATGAAAGCCGTCTGATCCACGGCCCGTCTGCAGTTGAATTTGGATTCCGCAGGAAAGCAGGAGTTAAAAAAACAAACAAAACAAAAAAAACTCTACTGCGCATTTGTGCCATCCGACACTTCTGCACACATCTGCAGTACAGAAAAACGCCCCCCGGACAAGTACGTGCAGTCACCGGCCGTGGGCAGGGTTAGAATCCGCTACGGGCTCCCGCATGGACATGAGGCCTTACACACATTTGTAGCAAGCAGTGGGTTGTGGGTAGGTGAAATTCAGGAGGAATGAATCCCCTTTAAGTGAAATTTACAAGACACACCTTGGACACCCCTCGAGTGAATTGAGAAGAGAAAGTGCTTAATGGTGTTAATGGATTCTACACTGCTCCCAGAAAACAAGAAGCATTCAGCTCCTGAATCTGTACTAAAGAGCAGAGAAGAGATTTTTGGAAAGAACGATGAAAAGAGTAGTTGTTTCCCACCTTATTATTGAGGAGGGAAGCGGCTCACCTGTGCTGATGTCTGTGGGAATTTCTTCCTCCTTAATAATTACACGCAACTCTTCACTCTCTTTCTTAATGTCATCTTCTATTATAACAATCTGGAAATCACTGAGACTTTCCTCCTAGAGATTAAGGAAGAAACAAAAAACAAAACACAAACACCTTACCAGCACCTGTATAGGGTTATGGAAGTCGTAGTTAGGACAGGTTATACAAACTATATTTTGCACTACACCAACAGCTCATTGATATCCGAGGTTGGAAGTTTACGAAGTCTGGCACAGCTGGAAGTCCCTTAAGGTTTGTTTTTTTTTAAACTGCATTTTTTTTAGCCAAAGCCAGAATTGGATCCAGAAGGAGAGGTACAAGTCCTTCCTTTATATTTCCAATATTTTTTGAATCCACTTCTGAATTTGTTTAAAAAAAAAAAAAAAAAGAAAAAAAATCACCATAAAAACAGCTGCAGAAACAAAGTAAATTAAAAAAAAGAAAAAAACTAATTAAGAATCATATTAACCCTTTGCAATCTAATTTTGGATTCAGGGTTTCCTAGGGGGCTTTCTCTTTCTGCCATTATACAATATTGCCATCTGCTGGCTAGTGCCAGTACTGCAGTATGGGACATGCTGGAAAAGCCCCCGACAACAGAGCGGGCAGTAATACACAGTAAGAATACCCCACCGAACGTCTTCCGACATCGGAGCTGTACAGCCTTCAATCAGAATGTCTTCAGTCGTCAGACAGTGGATTGGAAAAGGTTAATGCTTCATTTACATGGGGCGATTATTGTGCAAAATTTGTTCCAACGAATGAAAATGTGCAATTGTGACAGCCATCGTGCGCTATTCGTTTACGTTTTGTTTGTTGTTCACTTTCAACCAGCATAAAAATAACCACCGGTTTGCTCACTTCTCACTTCGCCTAAACGCTACCAACTCAGTGTTTCACATAGAATGTGAAGGGCTGAGCAAGAATTTAGTGAAAAGTGAGCGATACTTCAGTGATAAATCTGCCTGTCTAAACATTCTGCACGAGCGAACAACTAGCGGTGACATCACCGCCTGTGCAGATCATTTAGCCAACAGTCATCCCGTGTAAATGGGGAGTTAGTGATACAACCCTAAATTAGGAATCAGCCAACTTAGGGGTAAAGCCGATACATGGTCTTACGAGAGTACCTACCTTATGATCCTGTGGGATACTGCGGTTTTCCTCTAGACAATCCTGGGAATAATGAGGTCTCAGACATCGGTCTTGTGGCTTTCTCTTGCTGGATCCGCCTGTACATCATATACACAGAGACTGAATACAAGATATAACATATTTTTTGAACTTCAAGACACGCCTGACTACAGGACTCTGCAAGGTTTTAGACTAGAAAATTAAAAAAAAAAAAACAACAACTTTTCTTCTTACAAGATGAAACTTCCCTGGTGGTCCAAGGAAGTGGAAGGGTTAATGTAATTAACTCTGCACAGGTCAAAGAGCAGCAGATAACATACAATAGTGGCTATGAAGGAGCACTCCTCACCATGCATACAAACCGGATCCACTAAGTGTCATATATATATATAATGACACTTAGTGGATCCGGTTTGTATGCATGGTAAGAAGTGCAATATATATATATATTTCCTGCGCCATTGCTAAGTGATTATGCAGGTACCCGCACACCCCACATGCAATGTTAATTGCACATGGGCTGCAGGTCGGACGGCCCCCTTTGACTTCAATGGAGGCCATCTGCTGGAAAATAGACCATGCTACGATTTTTTCTCCGTATACGTGAGTAAAAAAGCAAAAGTACATGCTTTTCAATGCCTGCGTTTTGCCGCGGATCCTTTGTGCAGATGCCGATCACAGATTCTGCAATTGGAATCCACTCCTATGAGCCCTATCATATAGAAGGAGGAGGCGTCTATAAAAAGCGGAAGTTAATGATCAGGCAGAGCATTCTATGAACGCTCTGCCCGATCATTAACAAAATGGTCATGGTGGAGGGTCTGGCCTTCAATGCTCTCTCCTCTTACCCATTGATGTGAAGGTCTGGTGGCTCTCCATAACATCTTTGTACAGATCCTTGTGTCCATCTAAATATTCCTGTTCCTAAAAAGAGAAATAGTGACAGTCTGACACCTTATAGCCAGAGTGTTCAATCTGTGACGATACAGCTGTTGTAAAACTACGACTCACAGCACACCCTGATAGCTGCAGAGGAACACAATGAAAGTCATCATCCATACACGTTACACCTTGTTTAACGGCCCAGCACTCCTCACCTCTCCGGTCAGCAGCTCGATGATCTTGTTGGTGAGCTGTAGGATCTTCTTATTCTTTTTATCTTGTTTTAGTGAACGCGGTGGGGGCTCCGTGATGGGGTCCTGGGTGATGCTCAGTCTGCCCGATTCCGTCTTGATGGCTGTGAAGTTCTGTGAAGACAGTAATAGTCACCATGATAAGACTGGGCCCAAACACATCCCTTAAGAGACCCTTACATATAATGTACAGATATTACAGCGAGTGCAAAGTCCCTCACCTCTCCGGTCAGCAGGTAGATGATCTCCAGTGTGAGGTTTAAGATCTTTTCCGACATGCGACTCTTGTCCTTCGCCATTTTGGCTTATGCCGTCAGATACTGAATACAGTATTAGTCCTAAACAGACCTGAAATGAAGATACGGAGGTCCATTACGGCAAACGGCCCTGGCAGGTATTACTAGCAGCGTGCAGGTTTAGGACAGGAACTAAATAGACGCATTGTCAAGAAACAATCCCTCCCCTAGAAGTTATCTAATGGAAGGAAACGTTCTCTGCGTGATTGTAACGTTGATATAAGTAATGGCCCTTCTACACGGGCCGACAGTCTTTCAAAAGGACTGCACGAGCGCTAACGACCTTAGCAGTGACACAGGCAGGCATGGAGGCTCTAGTACCCTGTTGTACCGCCTCTAGCTTGGATACAAGATGTGATACGGGCGGGCATGGAGGCTCTAGTATCCTGCTGTACTGCCTCTAGCTTGGATACAAGATGTGATACGGCAGGCATAGAGGCTCTAGCAAGCTGTTGTACTGCCTCTAGCTTGGATACAAGATGTGATACGGCAGGCATAGAGGCTCTAGTACCCTGTTGTACCCCTCTAGCTTGGATACAAGATGTGATACGGCAGGCATAGAGGCTCTAGCAAGCTGTTGTACTGCCTCTAGCTTGGATACAAGATGTGATACAGGCAGGCATGGAGGCTCTACTACCCTGTTGTACCGCCTCTAGCTTAGATACAAGAAGATTGCCTGCTGGGAAATGCCTCTGTCAATTTCATTGTCCCTCGTACCACTACTAGGGATGACCGACTGTCATATGCAATGTCCCCCCTAGGCCATCATACCAGCAGAGGGCAGTGTGCCGCTCCACAGCAAGGTCAGGATTGAGGTGCTCACCCCGAAGACTCGTCAGCGCCAAAACTAAATCTGGATTCATCCCTGAAAACAACCCGGTTCCTCCCGTAGCATCCAGTTTCATTATTCTCGACACCACTGTAAACGGCGGTCACGGTGGGCGTCAGAGGCCGTACACGTAATGGGCGCCGCAAGACCAAACATCCTTCATATAATGGGATAGGTGTTATGTATGGCGCACTATCGCGCCTGGATCAGCGCATTTTACTGTACTTTTTTGCACTGCTGAAACGGCTCACATCAGCGCGGTCGCGGTAGTGCCATGTTGAAGGAGGCCGGACCGCCTACGCAGTAGGGCAGCTGACTCCGTAGGCGCGGGTGATTTCATTTAAGCCTGTGAAATTGTGGGTTTTCCATGCGCAATTGTACAGAAAAAAAAGAGTAAGTCGCATGTTTTTCCCTGCGTGTGCGGAAAAACGCCCCATGTGAAGGAAGCCACAGCAGTCAACGGGTTCTATTTGTGTCTGGTGTGAGGCGGCTGTTACGCATCATCAGGAGTCGTTATTAAACACGGATGACTAACGTGTGTAGAGCGGGTCTGCTGGGTGATCCTGGGTGTGGGCTGTCCTGCAGGAACCTACCTCTACCAGTATGGCCACCTATGTATAACGCTACATGCAGGGCTGCTGGGTGATCCTGGGTGTGGGCTGTCCTGCAGGAACCTACCTCTACCAGTATGGCCACCTATGTATAACGCTACATGCAGGGCTGCTGGGTGATCCTGGGTGTGGGCTGTCCTGCAGGAACCTACCTCTACCAGTATGCCCACCTATGTATAACACTACATGCAGGGCTGCTGGGTGATGCCTGGGTGTGGGCTGCCCTGCAGGAACCTACCTCTACCAGTATGGCCACCTATGTATAACACTACATGCAGGGCTGCTGGGTGATGCCTGGGTGTGGGCTGCCCTGCAGGAACCTACCTCTACCAGTATGGCCACCTATGTATAACACTACATGCAGGGCTGCTGGGTGATGCCTGGGTCTGGACGGTCCTGCAGGAACCTACCTCTACCAGTATGGCCACCTATGTATAACACTACATACAGGGCTGCTGCACTTATGTGATGCCATACACTGCGCTGTTACTATGACAACAGCGCACTTACATCCTCCGCTGCACCTGCATTATAATGAGGACATCTTCTCCTTTTGTATCACAACCTCCATAGACCGGCGGTAGAGCGGAGACTCCTCCTCCGGCAGCACACTGCGGCCTCTACCGGACACGTAACCAGCACACAGCCCGCAGTACATTACCCGTCTCATCGATGTCTTCTCTCCGTCCTCCCCGTTCAGCCGTCGCCAGGAAGCTGCTAACAAGGAAATGAAGCAACTTCCTGTGACAGCGGCTCTGCGGTAGGACCTTCGTGACATCACGGTCACATGACCGCGTTTAGTTTAGACCCCCCCCCCCAAAGAACCTTGTCACATGACACTATCATGTGATCAATCACAGTCAGCAGCCTTGCAAGCGGCAAGTTTGACTGGACAGCACAGACGCCCGAGCAGCGGCGGCGGCGGCGGCGGCGGCGTTACACCATTACACCATGTGCTCGCAGTGAATAGAACCCATTGGTAACTGCCTCCCTTTTCTCCAGTTTCCATTGAAGTCTATGGGAGCTTCCTGCGTATTTCGGCAGAAGATAGGGCAAGACCAATCTCTCCACGCGGCGACATATAAAACGGCGACCAAAAACAGTCACGTAGGTCCTATTTTCCCTGAGCAATTTTTTTGAAAAAATGGTCGCCTTTTTTTTCGTTTGATTTTTTTTTTTTACGCAGCAAAATTCTTGCGTAAATACGTCTGTCTGAACAAGCGCTAAGGGCGGACCCACACGGCCACAGGGACACTCGGCAACGCGGAGCGGAGCTGTGCCTCAACAAGGAAGATTTCTTCTCCCTCGTTGGTAGTTCCAACTTTGGCGTAGAGTTTGAAAAGCCGCTGAAGGGCAAGAAATTCCCCCTCTTCAGGAGCAAGAATACTGCATGCCGCCAAGCGTATTTGCGCCAATGCTCATCTGAATCCACCCTAAGGCTCCTTCAGACGGACATGTGCACAATTGCGCACACCTCAGTGCAACGCGTTCGCGCTGTAAACACAGTTGGTCTGTGCATTTTAGGCTGGGTTCACACAGGGCGGATTTGCCGCAGACATTACGTCCGGAATTTCGCTGTGGCCGCCAATCCTGGGATTAGCCAGCGGCGAATCCGTCGCGGCAAAGCCAGCGCTGTGACGCGGATTCACTGCCCACAACATGTCCGTTCATTTTTTTTTTTTTTTTTTCCCCTATGCGGCCGTGCTCTCCTCTATGGGAGCTGCAGCTGCAACGGAAAAGCGTGCGGCCGGGCCGCTCCAAAATCTGCGGCTAAGTGCTACGGGTTTTAAAGCAGCACTTTCCCAGCCGAAATCTCACGTTTTTTTGCTGAGGTCAAACCCCTAGATTTCCGCCGGGAATACGCCGTGTGGGAACCCAGCCTTACTGTGTTTTTTTGCGCATGCAGGGCCGGGTCACACGGGCGCGGGACACCCCACCCCCACCCTGATTTAAAATGCTATTTAGCCCAAAGAGGTCCATATATGTTCTTTTCCCCGCGGTTTTACGCTGTATTTCGTGCATCCTCGTGGGTATTGCGTGTGCATTTGTGCGCTGCTGTAGACGCCCGCGCTGAGCAAAATACAACATGTTCAACTTTTTTGCATGCAACAAAAGCAGACGAGACACCATTGAAATTAATGGGTACCATTATCTGCATTTTGCGTGTGCAAATCTGCCCGTGTGAAGGCGCCCTCATGGCTGACTCATGTGAGCGCAGTTTGGCTGTGTGTTACACAGTTTAGAACTCCACTGATTTACATTGGAGCGTTCAGACCTGCGGGAAAAAACGGCAGCACGTCCTGTTGTTATGCGTCTCGCACTCCTTCTAGTATATGGTTGTGTAACGTACGCAGTGGATACACATTACGCGCGTATTTACTGCTTATGGCGCAGCCCAAACGCACCAAATACTACGTTCACACGTTTCAAGTTTTGTGCAGATTTTTTGTAGTGGGAAAAATCTGCGACAAAGTCTGAAGTGTCTGTGTGGGTGCGGACGGGTATTTTGGCGCAGAGACGCAGCAGGTAGCACTCCTTCAGCTGAAAGGTAGAATCTGCATCAAAAACAGCTACATGCGAACATTGGGATGAAAACGTGCAGCGTGGCCCTATTTTTCTTTTTCTTCAGCTACCAAAATAGTTTTTGCTCCGTTTTTTCCCCCGTGACACTAAGGCCTCTTTCATAAGGGCGACAGCAATTTTGCCACAAAAAAATCACGGCAAATTCGGCCTTTGTTCTTGTGATTTTTCAGTGATATCGCTGCTTTTTTGCGAGAATAATCTCACGTTGCATCGCGGCCGCTCGTGAGAAAATTGCATGTTTAAAATTGTTTATTGCGAAATTCAATAGAACTTTTTTTTTGTTAAAAACGCATTAAACATAAAATCGCACGTTCGTGCAATGCCATAAACACGAGGCTCCATAGGAATCACCCCCCCCCCCCCCCGTCAGCAAGTAAGCGCCATGGTTAGATCGAGCACCAGCCAATCACTGAATGACATCACTGAATGGCTGTGATTGGCTAGTGCTTGATCCAATCATGACGCTCTCTTACTGAAGCGAAGGGCAATTTAAAGCCCTGTTTAGCAGAGAGAGATGACAGCGGGGATGACTACAGAGCAGCTTGCCGCACCGCTGGGAGACCATCGCGCAGGGCACACAGACCCTGACTGAGAGGGGAGGATTGCAGTTTTTTTTTACCTAGTCTAGCTAGGCTTATACTTGAGGCACCTAATTTTCCCAGTTTTTGTGGCAAAATTAGGTGCCTCGGCTTATGCTCGAGTATATAGTGCTCAAGTATAGTGCTGGTTAAAAAACGATTCTGCCCTCTCCTCCGGGTCTTTGGCTGTGACAAACAGCTGAGGACCCGACCTGCTCCTGCTTCATTGCAAGAGCATTACTCCTATGCCATATTTTTGCTATCTGCTGGGATTAAAGCCCAGGACCAAGTGCCGTGAATTTACAGTGCTTGGTCCTTAAGGGGTTAAGGCCTGTGTCACACGAACGAATTGATTTCAATGGGTTCATTCACATGCGCATATCTTGCGTGTACATTTCGGTTGCGCAAAAAAAATACGCAGCATGATTAACTTTCCTGAGCGTTTGCGTAGTGAAAGAGTTATGTATTGAGCTAATTACACTATTTGGCTATTTGGGTGAATGGGAGCATGGCTGCGTGTTTATTTGTGCACGGAAAAAGTACAGTAAAACACGCATGTGTAAATATGCATGCGCAAATGTGCAGTGCCCAATGTATAAATACGTGGCACTTTAGAAAAATCAAGATACACAACATCCATTGACTCTCCCCGGTCCAGTCTAGAACTTACCTCCTCGTAGGAGCTGATCAGGTTGGTTTGACAGAAGCGACTCCTCCTAAACCCGCTGATATGGAGTTATACGGTTATTTTACTTCAGGCGCTCCAGGACAGCGTCTCTTAAAAATCCTTCAAACATTTTACCACAATAGTAGTTAGACTTACGGGCCTGTAGTTTCCAGGCTTTTTGCCCCATTTTTGAATAAAACCGTAGAATGGTAGAGTCTTTAAGGGCCAGTTGAGTTCTGAAATGACTTTTTTTTAAAGTTGAACTTTTTACAGATATTTAATTTTATTTCATTATTTTTTCTCGACACAACAGGTGTTAACCGAGAAACTCAACGCAGATTTATTACCTTGATTTCTGCACCTTTCAGAAATATCCCAGATGTGACGTCACTTTTGGCTTTTATTACTGAAACACAGGCCTTGGAAATTGGGGAGCATTTTGTGGATTTTGGAACCTCCTTTGTGATTTGGATGTTTTTCAGGCACTATTTAGGTGCAGAGGCTTTGAGGTGCCAACATATAAGTCCCCTCCCCCCCCAAAAAAGAGTTTGGTAATTTTAAAAAGAGAGGGACATCCATTCCAAAGACTCCATAAATTGTGGAAAGAGTTCATAAGATAATATCAATATCAATAATAAAACACAGATTTGACTGCTGAGTATAAAAACACTACAGCGCAGCTAAATGATTTATGTAATACCCATAATATTGGAAAAATGGGACAAACGTCTCCAATAAGGTCCAATATATCCAATGCTGCTGAGCACTGGGATGCAACAAGGAATAAGCCAGTGAGTTTGTGTTGCTGTATTCACAAATCGCATATGCACAAGCGATCTCTCCACAGCTGAATGATAAAGATATCTGCGTCTGCATGTCTAAGGGCTCATTCCCACCATTGTGCTTCACGCGAATACTACGTAGTGAATGGGTTTGATCTTAATGGGTTTGTTCACGGGTGTATTTTTTTTCACGTGATCACATGAAAAAATACGTGGCAACACCTACTTTGGTGCGCATTCGCGCACTGCAAGAGCCCATTGAAATCATTGAGCATATGTAAATACGCAATACATACTTAGAAAACGTGCATATTCGTTTACGCACAAAATCTGTGGTTTTGCAGATATTTTTTTGTGCACACAAATGCATGTTGGAGGCATATTTCAGTCGCACAAACACGCGGCATATTTGCATGGCTGAAATGTGCAAACAATCCCTTGGAGTTAGTACATTGCCAGTATTCACCATTTGTGACCCCCTCAAGGAATGTATCTTGCGGTGTGCCAAGTATTTGACCCCAGAGGCGCTCTTGGGGCGCACGGCGGGGCTCAGGAGGGGTGGAGTGCCATTTGAAGCGGAGCACAGATTTTGCTGGAATAGTTTTGAGGGACAATGTTGCATTTACAATGAAACCCCAGAATAGGGGGACCCTCCAGAAGTGACCCATTTGTAAATTGCACTCATGTAGCATTTGGAGCTCCCAAACGTTCCGTACCATTTTTAGCATTGATCTTCTAATATGTAATTCAACTCAAATTTTTCAGTTTTCACAATCAAAACTGGAAAAAAGGAGCCAAAACTTTGTTACACAATTTCTATAGGAGTGCTATTTGGTTTCTGAAGTGCAGATTGTGTTGCATTGGTTTTCAGGCACCATGTTTTTTTTTGCAGACCACCAGTACAATGAAAACCCCAGAGAAGAGACTCTAGTATGGAAATTACACCCCTTAGGCAAGCTTCACATGAACGTAGTTATGGGTGCAAAACCTGCATGTGCAATACACAGATAATAGAGCTCATTGATTCCAATGTTTTTTGCGTGTGCATTTCGGTCGTAGAACATGCTCTATTTTTGCTGCATGTTTGCGCCGAAAAGGTCCTCAATTCAATGGGGAGGGGGGGGCAAATGCGCGCACAATAGGCAAGGAGTTGCGTGAAACTGCGTAATTGCGCAGGAGAAAGAAAATATCTGGAAATCATAAGACTAATTAGATGTTTCAATTGTTGCATCTTTGTTTGCCGCACACAAAAAGTACAGTAGACAATGCTGTCCATGCTGGTGCAAATATACATAAGCTTGTATGAAGCTGGGCTTACAGTATTCTCATCTAGGAGTATAAGTAGTTTTGTTTAGGGTTTTAATGTTATTTCACTTTGTAATGTAGGGGTACATGTAAGCTGTGTGGAGTTCATAAACGCATCATTAGGTGGTATAATTAGTCATTCATAGCTGTGTGAAAGCAATCAATGACTACCTGTCCGTGAGTGGGTTTGTGAGTGACTTACATGCTCCACCCCTGATCACATGATGTTGATGTCATCAAAGGTCCTTCATCTCCAGTAAGGGAGTCACATGCTCCGCCCCTGGTTACATTACTGTGATATCCTCACAGGATATCCTGTGCGCACACAGCTGCTGTCCGGCTAGGTGTTCATTAGTATTCCATAGCAACTGAGGCTGCAGGGGGTTTGTTGTCCGCCTGTAATCTGTGCAAGGATGCAGGACCTTGAATGACATCACAGTCATGTGATAGGGGCGGAGCATTACGTCAGTTGGGATGAGCGTCACTGTCATGTGATCAGGGGCTGAGCATGACGGCGATATCATCACAGGTCTTTCATCTCCACTGCTGTGCTCCTTCTGATCCCAGTTGTATGGGATGAACAATGTATGTAGCAGAGCTGTGTGTGAGACGTGCATATAGCAGAGCCACCGGAAACGCTGGCACTATAATTTTCTAATAATTGGTAGTCCTTTATACACAGGTCTGGTCACTGTTTTCACAGCAGGGGTTGCCCTCATAAATGGTGGTCTTTCTTATTTTTTTGAAATGTGTTTTGCACTTTTTGGGACCTTCCTTTTTTTTTTGAGTTTGGGGACCTCACTGGGGAATTGTTGCCCTCATACAGTCTGGGAAACCGCATTTCTGGAAGTATTGGACCCTCCCATTCCTGGTTTGCAAATATTAGGACCTTGATTACCACCTGTTCAACCTCCGGCTTGCACATAAGCATTATACAATGTATTAGTATGATGTCCACAGCTGGTTTTTGCATTACACCTTCACTATATGGCTTCAGCACTTGATCTGAGACATCCACCCCTATAATGCACTTACCTATAGATCAGGATGCAGTATAGCTTGGGATGCGGTTGTCACCGTTCTGATCTCTCATACAGGGATTGGGATGCGGCCGTCGCTGTTTATTGTGCTCAGTGTAACATCCCTCTTCTTTATACTTGACCAAAAGCATATTCTCACCATATAGTGGCCTGCGCTCGCCCTTTTTGGGCATTTTCACATGGGTGGTATATTGCCGCAGCTAAATCTGCTGTTGTGGAGTTCCACTCCCATTACCTGCAATTTTCTGCGTTTTTAGCTGCATAATGTGGAAATATCCTCCCCTGTGAAAGGGCGCTTGATTGTTTGCACCAGTTGTGACCCAGAGCCACCTGCCTGGCCTTTGCACATAGTGCTGCACTTAAAGAGTAGGTTGCTGACATGGAACTCGTCCATGTAGACATGGTAACCTTGGTCCAACAGATCCTAGTGGTGGCAATTCTTGGGGTGCAATCTTGGTGTCCTCCTCTTTGTAAACTCTAGCCCTCTGGTGTATTCTACACACTTTCCCTGCTGCCTGATGGCTCTGTAGACCCATTTTGAACCGGCATGGCACCTTTCACACGGGACAGAATTACGCCGCAGGATTTTGACGCTGAATAGAAAATGGCTGATTGCAGTTCTACACCAAAATGCACAGTAAAGCCTCATGTCCACAGGCATGCATGCATTCCACCTGGAGAAATCACACACAGAGACTCTGCATACCTGTCCTTGAACAATTCTCAGCCATTCAGTCATTAAATGGCTTTGATTGGTTCGCGAGCGCTGGCTCAGCCAATGCCAGCCTTTTCTGGAGGCGGGGATTTTGAACCTCCAATCCAGGAAGATCTGGCAGAAGACTACAGACAAGTGCTGGAGCTGAAGAGGAGACACGCGCCGGAGCTGACAGCGCCTCTTAGGTGATGTATTATTTTTTTAACTTTTTTTTTTTTTTATACACACAGAGCTTATTTTAGGGATTTTACAGTAGGATTTCCTACTGTCAAAGTTGCACCGCATGAAAACCGTGTTTACATGTGATGCAACTCAAAGGAAGGGTGCATAGGGAAACATGGGCTACACAATATCGCAAATTGCGGCTGTTGAGAGCATGCCTTGATTTTGCAGTCTCGCAGGCCACAAAACCTCGCTCGTGTGGAAGAACATACATGCGAGTTGTAGCAAAATCACCCGTGTGATAGTGGCCTAAGACGCATGGCATCAGACAGCCCTACAGATCTGCTGTAATGTAAGCCAGAAACTAGCATATATTATAGCAGAAATCTACAGCAGCTCAGAGCTAGCAAAGGTTTCCATTTGGCGGTGCTACCAGGCTTGCTTTTCTTAATACATTACTTGTTCTCAGCCTGACACAGTTTACTTAGACTTGCATATGAAACGCCAGTCCAAGTAAGTTTGCCTGTATTGTTGAAGCCTGTTGAGTAAGTCTTCTGATTGTGCTGGTTAGATAGGTGTACTTACCTTTATAGATGTGATGTCCGGCCATAAAATAGATTTTAACTCAAGGGGGAAAAGAAATTGCTACGTAGTGATGAAGCTTCTTTTGTTTAGTTTTTATTCACATAAGTTTCATATTCTCCTTCCAGAGTTTTCATCACTGACCTTCAAGAAAATCGTGGATGAGATACCCGAGTGTAGAACAGCACCGAACAGAAGCCATTCTAGTCAAGAGCTTGGTTTGGGTCTGGCGTTGGCCGTTAAAGGTAAACTGTGGCCTGCGAGTATGAAGGAGTCCTTATTCTGCTAATAGGCTTAGCAATACAATAAGTTACTTATAGTATGAAATAATTCTTTAACACATGTACAAATAGTTTATTTAGAACACAAACAAGTTATAAACCAGGGGCGCCCAGCTGACCTCATTAGAGGAGCCACTATAATGGTTAACTGCCAAAGAGCCTCCATTATGGAACCATAGAAGCTTTCAGATGGAAATACTACTCTGAACCCAATCACAGCTTTAAACCTTAACCCGATGTGAGATCAATTTAGTGTATTTTTTTTTATGAGTGCTCGGGCTTCCAGTGCCACCCCTCAATTGTTCTAAACTGTCCTCACACCGATGCCACCTTACAGCCATTGCCCATGGCAAGCCAGCACCTAACTGTAGCTGTGTATTCCTATGCCAGTCTCAGCTGGGCACAACTACTGGAAAATTACTCGTATCAGAAGAGATCCATGTATTTATTTCACAGCAGAACTGATTAGAGGCATTGAGGAACGGTCTCGGGAACTTCACTGACATTTGTCACATGAAAGTAGCCCATGAGCCACACTGTAGCCCCCGCTGTTTATAGCTGCACAACCAACTCATATTCAGGACAAATTGGCAATATTAAATAAAATGTCTTCATTTAACACTGTTTTCTTAAACAATAACACAGTAGTAAAAAGGGTTTGAAATATGGAAGAGGTCAGGCTAGCCAGAAATGCAATTCTTCGTTTCAGTCTCCTGAAATAGTCAACAACAACAAAAAAAAAATCTGTGGGCCATGCTGAAAAACTGAACAGTAAGGTTTAAAGGGGGTATTCCCACCTCAGAACTTTATGGTATATCCACAGGATACACTATAAAAGTCTAATAAGTGCGGGTCCTACCCCTGGGGCTAGCACCAATCGTGACAACTTGGATCTCAAGCCTTGCTGTTTATGGAGGCAAGGGGTGATCAGAAGTACATAAAAGGCTAAGCGGGCCGTGCTACGCTGTTACCACAGTACCGAAGCGTTCGCTATGCTTTTTCAGTAAGGGCTCATTCACACGAGCGTATGCGTACAACGCTGCTAGTATCCTGCAGCATTGTACGTATCGCAGCCCATACGCTCTGCCAGCAGAGATCGCGTACGGGCTGCAATTGGCACTGCGTATGCCCGGGATTCTGACGTTACGGACTTGCCAAGTGTTTTTTCTTTTTATTTCCAAACTGAGAAATACAGCATGATGAGATTTATTTCTCCCGCGTATCATACGCAATGTTCACTCACAATCCACACATTGGTGTGAATGGAAGAATGAAAGTCCATTGACTTTCATTGCCTCCATTCACCGCGTGTTATGCACAGGAAATACACGTGCGTACGACACGATGACAATACACCCATGTGAATGAGCCCTAACTCCCATTCGCTCTCATGACATTAGTCAGCACAGCTTGCATGGCAGTTTCTATACTCCCAGCCACCACCTACACAAAGGCATCCTTATCTTGGTCATGACGGAATACCCCTTTAAAGTCACCCCCCCCCCCCCCCCCGTCATTCCTAGAATGAAAATGTTATCTGGCCTACATGAGCCGCCTTGTGTTTCAGAAGATCTGATATGTCTGTAAAGCATTCCCCGCATTCTGCACATAGGAACGGCTTCACATCTGCATGGGTTTTCTTGTGCAGAATGAGACCATGTTCATAGGCGAAGGATTTCCCACACTCCACACATGGGAACACCTTCTCGCCCGTGTGGGTTCTCTGATGAGCCAGAAGCCGATCGTTCCTGGTAAAGGATTTGCCACATTGCAGACAGGGGAACGGCCTCTCACCGTTATGAGTTCTGATGTGTGGAATCAGATTCGATTTCTTGGCAAAACATTTCCCACAATCGGGACAGGCGAATGGCTTCTCCCCCGTGTGGGTTCTCTGATGCTGGATGAGAACAGATTTTTGTGCAAAACACTTCCCGCATTCAGAACACGTGTACGGCTTCTCCCCGCTGTGACTACGCTTATGTTTGACCGATTTCCGTGCAAAATATTTATCGCACTCCGGACACGAAAATGGCTTTTCCTCCGTGTGATCCTGCTGATGTCTCACGTTGCTAGTGAACAACTTTCCGCATTCAAAACAAGCAAACTGCTTCTCGCAGCTGTAACTTTTCTCGTGTTCTTCCAGATCGGACTGGTTTGCAAACATAACCCCACAGTGAGAACAGGCAATCGGTGCTTTAAACGCGTGGCTGATGAGGTGTTCTTCAAGTTCTGTTTGCTGGAAGAAACAGTTTCCGCACTCGGGACATATAAAGGACTGCTCCATGTGTGTTCGGTGGTGATCCAGAAGACTAGTCTCATGCTTAAAACTTTGGCCGCATTCGGAACATGAAAAAGGCTTCTGGCAAGAATGACTTTTCAGGTGTTCGATTAGCGACTCGTTGCGGGTGTAACATTTCCCGCAATCGAGACAAAAAAAAGGCTTCTCTCCAGTGTGAATTCTCTGATGTGCCGCAAGTCTGTCTTTTCTCGAAAACCGTTTCCCGCATTCCAAACATGGGAATGGTCTTTCTCCTTTATGGTATCGCTGATGGGCCAAAAGATTTGACCTCCGGGTGAAATACTTCCCGCATTCAGAACAATAATGTATTTTACTCCCATTGCGGGCCGTAACAGGAGGGGAGTTATGAGAAGTTCCAGCATAACTAGATGGGTCACATAGTAGATCTGTACTGTCCAGAACTAAAGCTGCAGCTGACAATACAGAGTGGTCTTCTAAAAAGTCTTGAACCACCATGTTATTTTGGGTCCCACACGCTTGAGCTAAAATGAACTGTTTTTCTGAGATGTTCCAACTTCTGTTTCCATCTGCAGGGAATCAAGAATGTAGATAACATACACATATAAATATATATATTTTTTCAGTGAGATATTTTAAAGGGGTTCAACAGGGGTCCGCCGCTCTGATTCCCAGTGCCACTATCAACACGGACAGTGCAGGAAGCAGACTGCGCTGTCCATAGTGCAGAGGCCCACGTTGGTATGACAGACAAAGCTCCAATTGAACTTAATGGCAGCTGTGCCTGCAGTACAAAACCGGGCCACTGCAATGCTGTCAGGGCTTTCTGCTTCTAGCACCAACCATATTGACAGCAGTGCTGGGAACCAGGTGATCAACAGGGATACCAAGTGGCTGACCTCCACCAATCATCCATTGATGACCTGTCCCGTGGATAGGTCATTAATAGTTATAAAAAAAAAAAAAAATGCAGAAAGTCCTGGCTAACTCTTTTTTTAATATACAACATTTTCAAGTTCTCTTAAAGGGGTTATCGCAAAAGCTAAAGTGATAGTCTTTCTGCTGGATAGGGGAATAACTATTGATGGGATCCAAATGCTTGGAACCCCACTGATTCTAAGAACAGGGATTCCAATGGTCCCAGCATTAAAGGGGTTGTCCCGCGCCGAAACGTTTTTTTTTCAACAGCCCCCCCCCCCCCCCCCCCGTTCGGCGCGAGACAAACCCGATGCACTGGTTAAAAAAGAAAACCGGACAGTGCTTACCTGAATCCCCGCGCTCCGGTGACTTCTTACTTACCTGGTGAAGATGGCCGCCGGGATCTTCTCCCTCGGTGGACCGCAGGGCTTCTGTGCGGTCCATTGCCGATTCCAGCCTCCTGATTGGCTGGAATCGGCACGTGACGGGGCGGAGCTACATGGAGCCGCTCTCCGGCACGAGCGGCCCCATTCAGAAGAGAAGAAGACCGGACTGCGCAAGCGCGTCTAATCCGGCGATTAGACGCTGAAAATTAGACGGCACCATGGAGACGAGGACGCCAGCAACGGAACAGGTAAGTGAATAACTTCTGATAACTTCTGTATGGCTCATAATTAATGCACAATGTACATTACAAAGTGCATTAATATGGCCATACAGAAGTGTATAACCCCACTTGCTTTCGCGGGACAACCCCTTTAATGAAGTAGACACAGATGCATCTCCATTAGACAAAAATCGCAGTTGGACCAAAACAAAAAGGACAAAAATCAATTTCCTAAAATGTGTCTTATTATTAAAATCAAGGCTCTCCAAACAAAATCAATAAATAACTGGAATGTGAGGCTGTATGGCCGTAAAGTATCTCACAATATGGGCCACCTTAACAGAGTACAGACAAAATGTTACCAGCGCTCCAGTGCAGATGTATAGGAGGAAACAAAACGAGGCAGATAAAACTTACTTCACAGGGGTGCCTAGAGAGTGGCACCCCTTAATCCCAGGATGCAGGCAATGTCGTGGGCGCAATAAGGCAAAAGGTCATTTATTATATGCAACGCGTTTCAGCCTGATAACAGGCCTTTCTCAAGCTTTCTGCATTTTGTTTCCTCCTATACATCTGCACTGGAGCACTGGTAACATTTTGTTTGTACTCTGTTACGCTTCACTTCTATTCCACGGTTGAGCCAATCACAGCATTCTCTTGCTGGAGGCGGGGTATTCAACCCAAGTTACCAGGAAAAGATTGCTCTTTCAGCGCTGAGGATGACACGAAGATTGCCACAGCGCCTGCAGAGCATCGGGAGGGATGGGGATTCCGCCTGCTAGGTAAGTAAGACCTGGTGCCGCTTTTGGGGCAAAAATGAATATAAAACAGTGTCAAAAGTCTTTCGTCCATCAGATGAAAACTCCAAATGCAGCCAGCTTATTTCCAGAAGAGGACAGAGCCAACAGTTGGTTAAAACAATCACTCATTGTTCTATTTCTCCTGATCAATGATCATTTTGGTTGAAACCATCCATTTTCATTAACTTTAGCTCTGTATCTAATGCAGTAATGTATCGGTGTATAGCTCCATAGTGTCAAAAAACATTGCTTTTACTTTACTTTCTGCACCCAGATACATGTGGAAGAAGAGCTCAGAACTGGCTGAAATGGAAAGAAAACCGCTCACAGGGAAAGAACTGCAAGATCTCCCCGCAGTAGAATATCCCCACATTGTCTTGTAGTGAGAGAAGAATAAGAGATTGGTGCAGCAACTTGTCTCTTACCTGGGCTAATATCTGTACAAATTTCAACTTCTGTAAAGTTCTGCTCCTCATCCATATTAGTTTCTTCTTCTCCATCTATAACTTCAATTTGGCCATCAATCAGATCTTTATCCTATTAGAAGAAGAAGATCATTGAGCAAGAGCAACAGTTCTTCTACTGACAACATGTACATTTCATCTAGTACATACCTGATAATTTTGTAGGATAATTTCCTCTGGACAGTCCTTGGAATACAGGGGACTGAGACAGCTTTCTGTTGGATTTCTCGTACTAGATCCCCTCTTACGCGGTGATGTGAGGGGCTGGTGGTCCTCCATTATGACGTCCTTGTACAAATCCTTGTGGTGTTCTAAATACTCCCACTCCTCCATGGAGAAATAGACAGTAACATCCTGACACCTTATAGGAACCTGACAGACAATGATACGGTCATCATCCAGCTATATTATCCCCCACCGTATAATGTCCCATCATCCCCAGCAGCCTCACCTCTCCGGTCAGCAGCTCAATGATCTTGTTGGTGAGATCCAGGATCTCCTGATTGTTCCTCTCATGTATCAGTGAACAAGCTGGAGGCTCCATGATGGGGCTGTGGGTCCGGCTCCATCCCGCTGTGGCAAACTGTTGGCTTCTGGGGATCACACACTCACCAGTGGTTTTCTTCACTACGGTGCAATCCTGTGTATGGGAAGAGTCATATAATGCATATCACTTTATGGAAGCCCACGAGCCTTTCCTTAGTAAGACAGGGCTGACTATGTAATATAATTACCAGAATTCCTCACCTCTCCCGTCAGCAAGTAGATGATTTCCAGAGTGAGGTTTAATATTCTTTCGGTCATGTGACTCTTTTCATTGTCCGTTCTTAGCCTTTCTGTAGGATAATGTATATACGAACCACTTTCTGACAACAGGGTGAAACTTTCATGTGACTTCATATCTCTGCCTAGAAGATACATAAAGAAAATTAATTACGGGTGATTAAATAACTCAAAAGAAACATGAAGCCCAACTCTGGAACTTCTGATTGTTCTACTGTCAGGGGCAAACAAACTAAAGAGGTATCCACCAATCAGAGGAAAGTTCATCAGACACATAAAAGGACTGTTTTGTACTGTAAGAACAATTGTACTACTAGCAGTAGTCTACTGGTAGTAAACTACGCCGATAAGGCTACCCTGATTTTTTTTTGGGGGGTTCTGCTTCAGATATAAGCCCTACACGAAAAGCCCTAGCTACACTGCGTGTCAAAAAACAAAAAGGCAATACTCGCCTAGCAGGTGCCGTTTGAGTGGCTGTGATTGGTTCATCGGGCACCGCCTCTGATTGTTTCAGAAGCGACGCCTCAGCCAATCAGAGCAATTGCTGACTGCAGGCGGGGTATTCAAGTCCCGTCACCATCAAGAGATTCTCCGTCCGCATTGTGGATTGCACTGAAGCCTGCAGGAGCACCGCAGCCCAGCGAGAGGGACCCAGGCGCCACCTGCTAGGTGAGTATAAGACACCTCCCGAAAATAAGACTCCATACCTCTTTGGTGGAAAAAAATAATATAAGACAGGGTCTTATTTTCGGGGAGACAGTAATGATTTTTAAACCTGCATAGGAGTAGATGCATATAGGCCGATTTCCTGCTGAAAAATCAGTCCCAAAATTGGACGGTAATGGCACCCATTGATTTACTCTCTTTTTTTTAATAGTCTGAATAAAAACATTGCATCATGTCTTATTCTTGTCCGATTTTTGGACGAGAACGGCATGTCAATGGACAATGTTCAGCACACAGATGGGATCTCCGAGTGCTGTCCGCCGCGAGTTTTCCCCCCTCCAACTCCGAGGACCTCAGACGTAACTTTTTAATTGCCTACGTGTATGCACCCTAAAACGAATGGTGGGTGAATGAATAATCGTTCGTCGTTAAATTGTTGGCCATGTTTCCACTAAACATTAGCACTCAAAATTGCCGATCTAACGATTTTTTGAACAGTAATCGTTCTGTGTAAAAGGACCTTAAATAACTACTGTAGAGCAATAACTATTGAACCCCTTACTGACAGAACATTTACACAAAGGAACCTTCTAACCATCTACTCTAAAATCACAGTATATAGCATCCTCTGCTGGAAATCACACTGTAGATCCATCTACTGCCGGCCTAGACCAGATCGGGGTGTCAGTCCGCTATGGCTACATGTAACACGGTTTAGTACTTCGTGCAGTTGGCAGCCCGAGTGCTTCTACCTGCTGATGAATGAATGGAACTGGACGTTAGCGACATCAAGCTCCATCGCACACTGTAGATACGGTTACAGATCACGCTGCCCATCAGGCAAAGCACTGAACCACTAATGGCATTCCTCCATCTGTTAGAGACCAATGCAGGAAGCTACATTGAGCAGTAGGCTCTTCAGATGAAGCTTTCCGTCATCGAAGGGTGTGTTGAGAAGGGCCTTGCTGTTGCACCTAATTGAGGAAGGGAGGTCTGCGATTTATGAGCAATAGTGGAAAAAGAGGACTATGGGGGAAGCGAGTCCTCTGTGACTACTGGAGAGGTTATGGTGGCCTGCTCTGGCAACGGGGGTAGTTAACGGGCTTGTTATAAAACTAAAAAAATGGGGGTGGTAACTATTGGGAAGTTGATGGAGGACTGCTGAGGAAGTGGAAAAAGCAGTAGAGATGAGCGAGCATACTCGTTAAGGTGAGTTACTCTAGAGAGCATCTCCTTTTTCGAGTACCTGCTGGCTCGTCCCTGAAGATTCGGGGGGGTTGCGGAGGGGATCGGGAGGGAGAGAGATCTCTCTCTCCACCCCGCTCCCCTCCGCTGCCCCCACGAATCTTCAGGAACGAGCCAGCAGGTACTCAAAAAAGGAGATGCTACCTACAGTAACTCGCCTTAACGAGTATTCTCGCTCATCTCTAGTGAGGAGCATAAATATTATTACTTTTGTTTTCTTTTTAATACGCAGCAATGCCTAATCTATGTAGACACCTCTACACCTCAGAAGTCCACAGTCCTACCTATAGAGGATTCACGTCTGCTATAGCTTCCACCGCCCGTTAGAGTGTCGATATACTTGTAACGGTTGTCGATTGAATCAGCTATCCCTCCCAACCGCCTATACATACACATGCATGCCAGATCAAGCATACATGTATTTTCAATGACGAGAAGGTTGTAAGTCGCTGTCAAACACCTCCGGAGGCGGCTTGTCTCCACTGAGAACAGAAGAATCTGAAGCAGAAAATTTAACATGCTGGATTCTCCCTCTTGTAGACCGGAGGCCCCAGTATACGCAAGATAGTCAAACTCCTGCATGTTTGGTCAACTTTTCTCTTATGTGTATTGGGGACTTTACTCCTCATTACAGAGCTAGCGCTGAATAAATGACCTTAAGTCAACATACGCATACAGGCAGCGCAGTAAGCAGGCAAGCATAGGATGCAACTGGACAAGCACTTTCAATTTAATGGACCACGTGTCAATATCAAAACATCATTAACACCTGGTCTCTTCGTGGTTTTATTGGGCCAAGCAGCAGACCCACAACAGGAAATAGGCCCTTCTTGCCACCAAATTAAGTCGTTTATGGATCCAACCAAAAACACAAGAGCATTTTTAGTGGAAATTACCTGGAGCAAGGTTAAAGGTAAAAAAAAAATATATATAAATTTCGAGACAGTAAATACTAAAAGAACAGCATGTATAAACTGCTATAGGAAAGTGCTTTCCACTAGGAGTCTCCTCCCCCCCCCCCCCCTCTCTGCAATCCACTACTTGTAGTTAGGATTGAGCTTCTGTAGTAACTGGGATGTTTTCTTAGTCTCTCCCGCACAGCTATCTTCACAGGCTGACCGATCTGAAGACCCTGTGTAAACAATCTCCAGAATCTCCACCTCTCCTATTACCACATTACTTTGGGTTTACTAGTTATTTGGTCAGAATGTCTCTGAATGCACAACACCTACAATTGTCCTGGTACACCAGAGGGGTGAGCAATCAGATACTACCTGCCTGCTAATTGGACAAGAAACAGCCACAATGGGAAGTGGGGGGAAGGAAGTACAGGACAGTGAGCTACTGGCAGAATGGTAGGCTTGCAATACTTCGCCGCCTGAAAGTGGATTGTAAACAGCAGGAGGGCAAAAAATAGGGAAAACTACCTGAAAATCAAAGGAGAATCTGTACGGGACTCCGGTGATTATCCTCTATCCTGCAGGCAGGAGATACAGTTAGGGCCAGAAATATTTGGACAGTAACACAATTTTCGCGAGTTGGGCTCTGCATGCCACCGCATTGGATTTGAAATGAAGCCTCTACAACAGAATTCAAGTGCAGATTGTAACGTTTAATTTAAAGGTTCATCCGGCTACTCTTGTCTGCTGTTATGTCATCAATAAACACAAGTGACCCAGTGCCATTGAAAGCCATGCATGCCCATGCCATCACGTTGCCTCCACCATGTTTTACAGAGGATGTGTTGTGCCTTGGATCATGTGCCGTTCCCTTTCTTCTCCAAACTTTTTTCTTCCCATCATTCTGGTACAGGTTGATCTTTGTCTCATCTGTCCATAGAATACTTTTCCAGAACTGGGCTGGCTTCTTGAGGTGTTTTTCGGCAAATTTAACTCTGGCCTGTCTATTTTTGGAATTGATGAATGGTTTGCATCTAGATGTGAACCCTTTGTATTTACTTTCATGGAGTCTTCTCTTTACTGTTGGCTTAGAGACAGATACACCTACTTCCCTGAGAGTGTTCTGGACTTCAGTTGATGTTGTGAACGGGTTCTTCTTCACCAAAGAAAGTATGCGGCGATCATCCACCACCGTTGTCTTCCGTGGACGCCCAGGCCTTTTTGAGTTCCCAAGCTCACCAGTGAATTCCTTTTTTCTCAGAATGTACCCGACTGTTGATTTTGCTACTCCAAGCATGTCTGCTATCTCTCTGATGGATTTTTTCTTTTTTTTTTCAGCCTCAGGATGTTCTGCTTCACCTCAATTGAGAGTTCCTTTGACCGCATGTTGTCTGGTCACAGCAACAGCTTCCAAATCCAAAACCACACACCTAGAATCAACCCCAGACCTTTTAACTACTTAATTGATTACAGGTTAACGAGGGAGACGCCTTCTGAGTTAATTGCAGCCCTTAGAGTCCATTGTCCAATTACTTTTGGTCCCTTGAAAAAGAGGAGGCTATGCATTACAGAGCTATGATTCCTAAACCCTTTCTCCGATTTGGATGTGGAAACTCTCTGTAAACAGCTAAAATAACAAAACTTGTGTCACTGTCCAAATATTTCTGGCCCTAACTGTACATGTTGTTAGGGAGGAAATCTCTTTAACTCAACCGAATGAGCTTGTGGAAACTTATCTACAAATTAGGCCGAATCAACTGACCAACCCGTCAACCTGACCAAGTTCAAACCAGCGGGTCACGTCTACCTTGAGAAACAACAGAGATCGCGAGCGGCTGCCCAGACGCAACAGACATCCTTCATAACCTTCTTAGGGCTGAGACTTCCATCTTGATTCTTTAGCCAGTACGGAGGCTACATTTATACGGGCGAACGCGATATTGGGCTGATTTTCACGTCGATGAGAAACTTTTTTGAATTAAAGAAAAAAAAAAAAAAATATCACAATTTCTGAGAAATTGCTATTTTTAACGCGTGATAGCATCCTATAGAAAAGAATAAGGCGAGGCGTTCCGAGGGAGCGCCGAACAACAGAACCTTCTGCGATTTATTTTTTTTCTCCGCAGCAGCACAAAACTGCTCATGTGAATGAATTTGTTGAAAATAATGGATTTCATAATTGTGCGCATCGCACTAAACTCACGCAATATCACCCGTGTGAATAAACCCACAACGTTACACTCATCATCTTGGCTTCAGCTGTTTCAAAATATAAAGAGACAGATCCCAAGGTGTTTACAGCAGAATGTCATGGGGATCAGTGGACCATACCATCTCCAGCCATTATGCCCATGTGCAGAAATTCTACGTTTTCTGGTAAATTACACACAAAACATGTAAACCTTCTAAACAAAACCTACCAGAATGCAGCCGCCTCACGGAATTACTAGCACCATCTGGCACTCACAATAATCTCCTGTCGGAGTTGCCTCCTCTTGACCCGGAAGCTGTTGCAACCAACTTCCGGTTTATGCGGTCCAACCAACGCTCTGAGACTGCTCGGCCCGCTGCTCCTTGCTGATTGGTCGATGTGGGAACAGGTGATCCGTCATTTATCCGCAGTTAGAGCAGTGCGCATGCGCGTGAGCGCACAGCTGAACAACAGCTGTCAGATGAAGCAGCCGTGAGCATATTAGCACTTTCTGCTTAGGTTAACTGTAGTGTGTAGTGCACACGGCTGCTGAAGGCAATCCGCGTGCACGCTGTGTAGTCACGTGGTGCCGAAGAGCCAATCAGGTGGCTCTAATCAGCAGCGCTGCTTAACCTAAGCAGAAAGTGCTAATATGCGGGCCGGGCTGATAATACTCGTTAACTGTCAGATTTACAGCGAATAGAACCCACAGAGCTCCGTCGCGGCGGCCATTTTGTTGTAGTCCTTTGTTGATTGGCTGTAGTCACATGACGCCAGCTCCGTCCTGGCAGCTTGTAGCTCCTCGGGTGTCTGCCACTAGAGGTAACGGGAAGGTAATGTTATGTTGTGACTGTCTGTCTGTCCCCCCCCCCGGCCCGCGGGCCCCAGCGCCGCGCATGCTTAGTGTATTCCCAGCACGTTGCATGCTCCTAGCGATGCTTTCACACATAGCAGAATATTCCACTGGCAAAATGTGGATTTTGGCGCAGAATTTCCATCAGGGCTTGTCTAATATATGCAGAATATAGCGCAGCGTGTGGCAGAATCTTCCGGCTTGTGTGCCAGCACCTTTATGGTCCTTCGTGTCTCACCGGTCTGTGGTGGCATAACTGTTCTGCCTCCTGGATTTATGGCTGCCATGTCCTCGGTGACTACCGATACGCCTTTTTACAGAGGACACTGCTGGGTTAGTTTCAGGGGCGTAACTAAAGGCTCAGGGACAAAAGCTCAGCTCAGACCCCCCATTCGCCTGTACCCGTACCCATACCTAAACCGCGCTGCATGCAGCTGCAAGACATATGTACATACGTGATCCAGACGCTTCCCAAACGGGACTCATTTCCCTGAAAATCAGTTTGTAGGCCGGGCGCACACCAGTGTAACGTTAACAGCGCATTAGTGGCGCATAATACACGGTGAATGGAGTCTCTGAAGGCACCTTGATCTTCATTGATTCATTCACACGTGCGTATATTCATTGTGCATAAAATGTGCTTAAAAAAAAAAGATTGCAGCGTGATATAGCCCTATTCTCTGTGGGTGCGTAATAAACACTTCATACACAACTACATCACATGTGTGCGGCGCTTATACGTAACCTCACTGAGCGCCATACACGGCAATGTCCCGGGTCACACAGCGGTGAAACGTTATACATGCAGTGTATTCCGCAATGGAATCCAGCTCTAACCGTGGCCATCGACCCCGCGAACCTTCAGTTTTCTGTATTCTGGATAGCCGCGGACACTCGCTGTTGGTCTTGCGCAGCGCAGATTTTTTAAATAAAAGCTTTGAATGAGTATTTTTTTTAACTACCATGTTAAGAAAAAATATACTTTTTTTTTTTTCCCCTCCAAAATTTTCTGGGGGAAAAAATAAATTGTACATAAATTGTACAGCCCCATATATGTCATGTGATAACTCATATTATCGGTTATCCAGAACCTTTCTCTTTCGGAGGTCTTCTCATCTTTGGCTTCCTCAGTAAGACAAGAGTTCTTCACCTGAGGGACCAGATAAGGATGTCCCCCGATGGGTCTAGGATGAAGGAGAAGATACTGAACCTCACCCTGGAGATCATCTACCTGCTGACCGGAGAGGTGAGGAGGTCTGGAAGTTATGTCACATGACATGGCTGTTATGGCTACTTACAACTAGGGCCGGGTGATTAATCAGTTTGATTAGACCATAGGGAGCTTGTTATAATAAATATATATATACACCATCAAACAGGAAGCGACATTCAAAGGTATTTGAAAAAAATCTTGATCGCATCGTACCGGTAAAAGTAAGGTTTAAAGGGACTCTGTCGCCTACTTTAGTACTTTGAGCTAAGCTCATTGTTACCCGTTGTTCCCCCAGTTTGAGCGCTGAAAGCGAGCGGTGTGCTAAGTAGTCTCCCATTATAAAATTAGAACGGACAGACTATTGGCATTCTGCTCGATGCTCTGAGCAGTGTGTTTCAGCGCTGACACCAAGGGAACGACCGGGGAGGTAAGTACAACACTAATATCCCCGGACTCAGCAGGTCACCTATCAGCCCATAAGCTTAGTCTACAGGGCCAACATTAGGTGACAGGTTCAATGTAATCACTTCCTGCGCCACATGCCGATTCCTGGTGAGCATATTGGTGGACGGCTGGACCGCCTCTGCTGGCTAAAGTATGACCTCTAACGCCGCCCCTCTCTGTGCGTTGTAGGAGATCTCACACAAGCTTCAGGTGATCCCGGATTGGCGCATGCGCAGTTCATCTAGCTTTTTTGTGGGTAAACTCGCTACACTCAGCTGTGCATGCGCTGGTCCGAGATGCCCTGGCGCAGAAGAGAATGTTATGTAGGGGGCTCGGATAACTAGGGAGTAGATAGTACATATGGGGGCTGTGATGTAAGTGACATGTATGCACAGCAATTCCTTAATATATATTGATTATCAGAACTGTAACATATAACTTTGGTAATCGGTGTATATTAAAGGGGTTTTCCAGG